>NC_041391.1:671930960-672000631 GCF_002162155.2 Triticum dicoccoides | reverse complement strand
ACCGCCACCGATCTGGCAGCCACCTTGCTCCACGGGCGACCTGATTGCCCGTCTCCGGTCTCCCCTACCTCCCACGACACCCCATCCTCTTGCGAACCCCATCTCTCTCTCCCCACGACTCCTCGCCGCCGCCACCTACGGCGGCTGATCTCGGCGACTTCCGGTGGCAATCTGCGGCTCCTAGCACACCACCGCGACCCCGTCCCTTCCGCTCCATCCTCCCCTCAGACCAGATCAGCCGCCCCCTTCGACCAGATCTCCGCCCCCTTCTCCCCCTGCCCCGGCTATGCAGCAGATCAAGCGTGACAGTAGTGGCAGCAGAGCAGTCGCCGCCTCCACATCCTCCACCACCTGCGCGTTCGGCGTCCCCTGCCACCGCCACACTCGTTTGTCTCTGAAGCTATGTAAGCGGCGTGCAAGCAGCGGATCGCGCAGGGCCGCTAGCACACCGTGGCGCCATCCTCTCCGCCCCCCGCTCGCCAGCGGCAGCTCCGCGCACCAAGGTACGTGCCTGGGCACCTCCCTCTCCCGTTGCTCCTCTTCCGTTTGGGGACCTCGCCGGTCGTCCTCTGGTCGACGCGTGCACAGTGTTAAAATTGCAAATTGAAGTTGATTAATAGGGTTCAAAGATACAAGTTCGAGTATCCAGTCTGAGGGGTTCTTGCGTGTGTGCAGGTGATATTGGAGGTGGTGGCGACGTTCCTGCTGGTGTTCGTGATGTGCGGGGCGACGTCCATCTACGGCGCTGATGTGACGCGCGTATCCCAGCTCGGCCACTCCGTCGGCGGCGGCCTCATTGTTACTGCAGTGATCTACGCCACCGGCCACATATCCGGCACGCACATGAGCACCGCTGTCACGCCCTCCGTCTCCTTCCGGCATTTCCCCTGGATTCAGTTACGCATATACATCCATCCATCATGCTTCCTGCCTTCAACTTTTGTCTCACGTATAGATGCGTAGCGAATGACATGTCATTGTTCAGTAGAACACTAGAACTTGCTTATCAACATGAACGTGCAAATAAGAAATTATCACCGCTTAATAATTAACCAGAGCTTAATTGATTTGCCAAGCAATATCCTGTGCTTATTAGTTGCAAACTGTATTGGTTTGCTCTGCTGCCATGTTAATTCTTTGTTTCCCCTTTGTGTTAACCACCTTGTGCTGTTGTACAGAAACTTTATTGAGAAATTGTCAGTTAACACTTGGATCTGTAACCACCTTGTGCATTCTATGATCAGTATTCAGTTATTTTGTACTGCTTTCTTCAAGGTTCAGGGTCTAGGCATATGGCTCCTTCTTAATTAGTACACATGGAGCTTAAACCAATTGTATCTGGAATTCAGTTGTAAGAAAGTGTCTAATCTGAAACAAGGCATGGGTGGGAATTCGTTTGGGCTAGAGTATACTGCAATATGTTTCTTGTATGCTTTAGCCACTGTTAAATTACAGTACTACTACTAGTCTATATATGCAACTTGTCTACAGTAAAATTATGACTTGTTAAATAAGCCACACATAGTACTGCTACTAGTCTATATATGCAACCAGTACCTATGTTTCTCAATATAAAGACGTTTTGGTAGTTTAAATAATGGATGGAGTGATAGTTACAGTAGGTTTGAATCCCAATTTTTCTGTGGTAGCACAACAACTGTTGTGTCGCTCCTTATGTTAGCCGTGTTATTCTTCTGAACTGGCCGTACAGACACCTATCGTGCATAGCTAGCTGGCTATAGCTTCATCCTGCTGGCCTTTTTTGGACATTGTGCTGTTGGTTCTCATTTCACCTCAT
This sequence comes from Triticum dicoccoides, assembly GCF_002162155.2. Lineage (NCBI taxonomy): Eukaryota > Viridiplantae > Streptophyta > Magnoliopsida > Poales > Poaceae > Triticum > Triticum dicoccoides. The sequence continues at coordinate 671,998,833 of NC_041391.1, read as the reverse complement.
TTTATTGGTATATACCTGCAGAATTGTTTCCATACCAAGGGCCATGTTATTGTTTGAATTTCAGTTTTGTTCTGGTAATACAGAAAGTGCTCTGTTGGTTACTCATTTTACCTTGTTTTATTGGTATATATTCCTGCAGGCGGAGCAGCGGGTGGGGGAGCAGAATCAGGTGATGGCCAGCAAGTAAAGGCCGTCACAACGGCCGGCATGCACCACAAGGAGGATGATGGCCTCTTCACCTACTCCGGCCCCGTCCTCCCCGACTCCTGGTCGTTCCCCTGTGCTCGATAGCGCCCTCACTCTTCTACTTCTACTACCTACTGTTGCTGTTGTGCTGCTATTTACGATGGTAGTATGCTGCTGCTGATGTTGTTGATGCCATGCTTTTTGTCTTGTCATGCACTGAAATTAATTGAGAATACTTAGTATGCTACCCAGTGATCTTGATTTCCTGTATGAGTAGTTACTGAATCCTGTTTCACGTGCTAGTACTTGGCTGTGTGTTCGATTAATCAGAATACTACCAAAAAGACAGTCCTATTTCTGAACCATTTACCTTTGCTGTCTATTATTTTTTTTTCTTTGATCCTGTGACTACTTATGCTATGTTACATGATCAATACTCTCATAGTTTATGTATTTTTGTTAAAGCATGGAGTAACTTCTATAGTTTTGTTAAAAATTATCTTGGTCTTGGGCTGATTTGAGTACTACCAAGGGAAGGATATTGAACTTTCCTTGCGGATGCAGAGCGTGTAGGAGAATTCTACTTTGACAACAAATTAACTTGTCTTGAATTACTTCTTTTACTGGATGTTCAGAATGTTCAATTAACTGATTTGCACCTGTTTATGTTTATTTTGTCAACTTCTTATGTTAACTTGTCTTGAATTACCCCTGTATAGTGTAGCAAGTCCGTACTCTTGAATCAAATCATTCCATGCTTAAATGATAAAAATGATAAAAATGTCACATTTAATAGGATTGTAAACCTGATGTGATTGGAGTAGTTTTTACTCGCTGCTGTTAGTTACTAGTATTCACTGATTTTGCCTCATTTTGGCTCAATTGGGCGTTGTATAGGGTCAAATGGCTCATTCTATATGGTCTCTGGATGCTCCAATTGCACCCAATTGTCTGTTCAACCTTAATTTCCAAAAATCCCCAATTTCTAGGGTTTACTGTTTCTGTTCTACATACTGTCATGTGCTATATAGCTTCAGGCATGCTCATAACTGTAATTGTAGGCTTAATTGATTGGACACGATGATTGCCAATTGATTTGTTGGTTTCCTGTTTAGAGTATCATCTACTGCATGCTCTTTTTTCAGTACTTGCAGTAGTTATAGGGCATTATTATTTAATACTCCCTCCGCCCTGAATTACTTGTCGTGGAAATGGATAAACGTAGATGTATCTAGAACTAAAATACGTCTAGATACATCCATTTCTGCCACAATTAATTCCGGACAGAGGGAGTACTTGCTAGCATATGATTAACTATTCCGTTTGGTAGCCAACTACACCATGGTCGTTTCAACTAATGGTTGGATCCTATAGACTGAATCTATGGTATGTTTGTGTTACAGATCATGACTTAGTGTTCTATTGTGGTCCACTTCTTCTCTAACAAGAAAATATATTGTTATTCTCTTTTATAGCTGTGCATGGCTGGTTCACAAGGACAGCAAGCACTGCCACCGTGATGGAAGATGCTCGAAGTGGCCGCTGCCACCAAAGACCAATCCTACCTCCTCCAACGCTTCCTCCACACGTGTTCTGCTTGCTGTATAGGTGGGCACCATTTCCCCTCTCTGTCGGCTCAAACCTCCGTCCGTGTGTTTGATTTAAACCATGCTATCATACAGACTGCTACACCTTTGTGTTAAAACATGTATGATTTATGTGCTATGTAGCATCAATCATTAAAGCATTTCATTTCTTGGTTCAAACAATTTGAGCATGAAGGTGCAGGCTGCATCAATGGGAGGCTCCTCAGGCTGCTGCACCATCGTGTTAAACATGTGTTGGTTATATAAGATTTATGTGTTGCACTGTTATCTGTGTTGGTCTACTGAAGAAATGTTTTCTCCTTTGCATTATTAATTCATGTGTTTTTTCTTTGATACTTATGTGTGTGCCGTCCATTGAGTCGCCGCTATTTGTGATGTTGATCATCATGATTTTTTTCATGCATAATTACTCTAGGAGTGTTTAAGTGTGTGTATGTGTGTGTTTGTGTGTGTGTGTGCGTGTGTGTGTGTGTGTTAGGCTTTTTAAATGTTCTCTGTTCATGCTTGTGCGAGGTTTCCTTGTTTGTTTACATGCTGATATGCAGCAAGGCTTGGCTGCCTTGACGCGTCGAAGCTCAGGCTGAAGTCAACTCATGTTATACATGCTAACAACTGTTGGAGGCGTGTTGGTCTATTAGATAACCATTTGCTGCATTGCACTGTTAAATATGTGTTTTTGTTGAAGAATTACATGTTGTGTGCCGGCCATCGAGCCATGCCTATTTGTGTGCCTATTTGTTTGCATTGTTAAACATGCATTTTGGTTTGTTTCCAGTTTATCTTCTTCACTGATGTTGTTTCCTCACATAGGTGCACAAGAGATACGCCGTCCACAGGCTGGCTTACAAGGATGACAAGCACAACGAGCACCGGGAGAGGAAGAGGGGGTTCCTATGTTGTGTTTTGCATCGCCTCCACCAACCCCCTGCGCTTCTTCTTCCACTCCGGCATAGGTAAGCCCCTCTCCGCTCTGCTCTCTCATGCGCGTGCTTGTGTGTAATGCCACTGAACCGTGGTGAATCTCATGCTGGCCATCGTGCCATGGAAAAGTTCTCTAGTTTTTGGCTATCGTGATATACATGAGTCTCGTGCTGTGTGTGATGCCTTTCTCTTGATTGTTTGATTCCTATGGCTAGGTCAATGCCCATGACACTTGCATCCAACCGCAAGGTCAGTTTTTCTGGTCTCCGGCAACCAAAAAAATTGTGTTTTTCTCCCTTTGCATTGAGCTCTCACACACTAGATACCATTCTGGAATTAGGTTTTCTGATATGCAGTGTATCTATATGCTAGCCTTCATGTAATGCTGGAAATCAGGAAAACAACATAATCTTTGTCTTAAATAAACTACTACACAATATAGGTTTACACTTCTCATTTTGTATGGCAAACACTACCTGTGGATGGGATGTCTAGTTGCATTGGCTTCCTTTTCACGCTGATGATTTTTTAAATTATTTATACTTATGTAAATACCAGTATTTGTTGATTGAGGCATATCCATCTTGTGGGGCAGTCATATAGCCATACATGCTTTGTGATAGTTGATGTTGCTAGTAAACTCTACTTTCTATTTTGTTTAGCCATGCAATAATCTCTCACTGTGTCTGCTCAGTTAATTGAACAATACCCTGTTATTGCTACATGTACTTGATCATATTTTGAAGAGATTAGTTAATGGACACTAGGATGACATGTTTAAGTTTCATGTTGACAATTCAAGGCTGCTGGATGATGCCTTAACTGTCTTTATTTTTGTTGTATTGGGGAACCAAATAAAATCACCTTTTTGTGTTTTCTGTTGGCCTGATGCATTGTATGTGGGTGTACTGTGTAAATATGAAAAGCAGATGGGGGAAAGATGGGAGTAATAGCTTTATGAAAAAAACTGACTTTTAGAAATCTTGGTATTGATGGAGGAAACATAATAATCATCGTTTCTATGTTAGAAATCGTCCAAGTACAAAGAAAGTAGGCAGAGCCATCAAACTTTTTTTGGAGATTAAAGTCACCTATTGTTTGGAGGGGTTGCAGAATGGCGCCTATACATGAGTGAGCTAACTTAAGTGTTATCCAGCGTTGTGGTTCATTGTCTTATTCGTATTTATTCATCCATATCTAAATGTCCTGAATTCGCAGTCAATAGGATGTTGGATGACTGGGTTAAACTTGAACAACATGTTCTCTCTCACGCTGCTCACCATGTTTATTTGAATTTGTTTTGCCTCCTTCGGTAGAATCGGGACAAATTTTGTTTGAGTTGTTCAACTTTTTTGTTGTTGCTGTCAAGTTCATCATTGCTTTCCTTGTTAGTACCACTGCTTATTTACTGCAACTAGCCTAATTGCAGAGCACAACATCAGCATCCCTACAGATGTGAAGATGCCCATCTCCAATGGTTTCTACCGCCATATCTACAACCCCGACTAGATTTATCAATGTATGGGATCTCTCCTTATCCAGCGGTCAGTCCGACGGCTGGCATATGTAAGCCACATTTTCCTCCTCTGCTCCCTCTCATTCTTTGTGTGCCCAAGGCCATTGAGCCAATTTTTTGTACGCGAATGAGATAATTCCTGAGTTCCGAATAGCGTGCATGAATGCATTTTGTAACGGGTCATTTTTATATTTGGTTGAATCGGGAAGCCAAATAAAATCTTCTTTTGTGCCTTTTCTTTGCTTATCCATTGTATGGGTGTATTGTGTATGTATGTTAAGGAGATGGAGAAAGATGGGAGTTGTTGCTTTATAAAGAATTGGCTTTTAGAAATCCTGGTATTGATGGGAGAAAGATAATGATCACTGTTTTCTTGTTAGGAAGTGTCCAAATACTATGAAGAAAATAGGCAGCGCTATTGAACCTTTTTCTGAAAATATAAATATGAAGAAAGACGTAATATTTCTAGAACCAAATAAAAATATCTCCTTTTCTGTTTTTTATGGTCGATCCATTGTATGGGTGTATTGTGCATGTATGTAAAGGAGTAGGAGAAAGCTGGGAGTACTAGCTTTTAGTAGCACATTTACATTTAGTATCCTCATATTGGGGAGAGATAATAATCACCGTTCCCTAGTTAGAAAGCTTCCAAATATGAAGAAGATAGGCAAAGCTATTAATCTTTCTTTTGAAGATTAAAGTCACGAGTAACTTATTATATTTCTGTTCCTCTGATACTTCAACATTCTTTTCATGATTGGTAACTAAAAGTGTCCCCTTTTTGGTTAACAGTGGCCAACACCACCTACATGGTCAGGAACACCCTCCATGCTACTGGTGACCTTGGCATGCTACTTGTCTATCTGTAACTCCTGGAGGACGTCAAGATGGACGTTGGCATGCCTGACACCGTTCAGGGTAATTCATCCAGTCACGCCTTCCTTGGACTTATGTTTTGATGTGAGTGGATTTCATATTGTTCCCCTACTACTTTAAAGAATCATTCATGATAATACTGCTTGGAATGCTTTGATTTTTTATGTTTTTATTTTCTTTGTTAAACTAGGTCAATATCATTTTCCTGTGGAAACACAAACTATGATGTATCTACTTTGGCTAACTGTTTTGAGTTCCCAAATGTTGAGAATGAATTAAATTGAGCAACAGATAAAATATAGGCTTTGACACATAGAGGGAAAATAATAGATATGTAATGTAGTAATTACTCCCTCCGTCCCATAATGTAAGATGTTTTTTGACACTACACTAGTGTCAAAAAACATCTTATATTATGGGATGGAGGGAGTACTAATTAGTCTGCTCACACCTGTAAAGTGACAATATTTTGTTATATTTCTGGTATGGAGTTTATCTATATGATAGCCTTATATGTAATGCTGGCAATCAGGAGAACAACATACTCGTGTTTTAAAGGAACAACTACACCGTATATGTTTGCACTTGTCATTTTGTAGGGCATACACTACCCGTAGATGGGATTTTCAGTTGCACTGTCTTTCTTTTCATGCTGATGATTTTTTTTAAATTTGTTACACATATCTAAATATCAGTGATTGTCCTCTAATTGCATATGATTTTTGAAGCAATCTAAACTGCAAATGATGAAATACAAATGCGAGTTTTTTTTTCAATGTGTCCTTTTTACAAACCGTCCAAATACGAAAAAATAGGCAGATCCATGAAACCATTTTTCTGGAGATTAAAGTCGCCTATTCTTTGGAGGGCTTGTAGAATGGTGCCTGTACAGCTTGTTTTAGTTCATCGACTTATTCGTGTTTATTGATCCGTATTAAATTGTTCTGCATTCGCACTCAATAGGAGGTTGGATGAGTGGGTTAAATTTGAACAATCTGTTCTCTCTCATGCTGCTCTCCACGTTTGTTTGATTTTTTTTGCCTCATTTGTTAGGATCATGACAACTTTTGATTGAGCTATTCGCCTATTTTTTGGTGCGGTCAAGTTCATCACTGCTTTTCTTGTTAGTACCACCGCTTGTTTACTGTGACTAGTCTAATTGCAGAGGGCGACATCAGCATCCCTACAGATGTGAAGCTGCCCATCCTTAATGGTTTCTACTGCCATATCTACAACCCTGACTGGATTTATCAATGTATGGGATATCACCTTATCTGGTGCTCGCTCTAACGCCTCCGGCATAGGTAAGCCACTGATTCCTCCTCTGTTCTCTCCCATGCTTTGTGTGCCCACAGCCATCGAGCCAATTTTTGTACATTTGAGATAATTTTTGAGTTCCAAACAGCATGCATGAATGGTTTTCTGAACAGATCTTCCTTATATTTGCTTGAATTAGGAATCCAAATAAAATCATCTCCTTTTGTGCTTTTTGTTTGCCGATCCATCGTATGGGTGTATTGTGTATGTATGTAAAGGAGATGGAGAAAGATAGGAGTTGTAGCTGTTAGGAAGACATTGGCGTTTAGAAATCCTGGTATTAATGGGGGAAAGATAATGATCACTGTTTCCTGGTTAGAAAGCGTCTATATACGAAGAAAATAGGAGGAGCTATTGAACTTTTTCTGGAAATACAATAAAAATCTCTCCTTTGTGACTTTCGTATGGCTGATTCATCTGTCTACCCTTTGTAAGGTTACTATCTATCTATCCCCAGTCATCCTAAAGATCAGAACAGATTTATGCTTGGTCTTGGCCTGGGTTATCTGGGTTCATGATGGACTCATGGTTTAATTTGTTTTTGTTCTGTTATATTCAGTGTTATGAAATGGTAAAGCAATCACCGAATGAGTATCAAACACCTTATTTAGAAACTGCAGTCAATAGGAAGTTGGATGAGTGGGTTAAACTTGAACAACATGTTCTCTCTCACGCTGCTCTCCATGTTTGTTTGAATTCGTTTTTCCTCACTTGGTAGAATAGGGACAATTTTGATTGATTTTTTCGCCCTTTTATTGTTGTGGTCAAGTTCTTCATTGCTTTCCTTGTTAGTACCACTGCTTGTTTACTATGACTAGTCTAATTGCAGAGGATGACATCAGCATCCCTAGAGATATGAAGCAGCCCATCCTTAATGGTTTCTACTGCCATATCTACAACCCCGACTGGCTTTATTAATGTATGGGATCTCTCCTTATCTGTCACCCACCCCGACGCCTCCGGCATATGTAAGCCACTGGTTCCTCCTCTGCTCTCTCTAATGATATGTGTGTCCATGGCCATCGAGCCAAAATTTTGTACACGAATGAGATAATTTATGAGTCCGAATACTATGCATGAATGAATTTTTGAACAGATCATTCTTATATTTGCTTGAATTGGGAAGCAAAATAAAATCATCCTCTTTTGTGCTTTTTGTTTGCTGATACATTATATGGATGTACTGTGTATGTATGTAAAGGAGATAGAGATATAGGAGTTGTAGCTTTTATAAGACATTGGTCTTTAGAAACCCTGGTATTGATGGGGGAAGATAATTATCACTGTTTCCTGGTGAGAAAGCTTCCAAATCCAAAGAAAATAGGCATATATAATTTTTTCCCTAGAAATACAAATATGAAGAAAGACATTGTATTTCTGGAAAAAAAGATAAAAATCTCTCCTTTTGTGTATTTTTATGGCTGATTCATTGTATGGGTGTACTGTGCATGTATGTAAAGGAGATGGAGAAAGATGGGAGTACTAGCTTTTAGAAATACCCTGACCTTTTGAAATTCTGATATTGATGGAGGGGAGTTAATGATCACTGTGTCTTGGTTATAAAGCTTGCAAAAATGTAGAAAAATAGGTAGAGTTATTAAACTTTTTTCTGGACATTAAGGTCAACCTATTGTATTTCTGTTCCTTTGACACTTCTACATTCTTTTCATGACTGGTAACGAGAAATGTCCCCTTTTTTGTTAACAGAAGAGATTGCAAAGGAGTTGGATGCGTAGGGGCATGATATCCCGATGACAGTGGCCAACACCACCTACATGGGCATGAACGCCCTCCATGATGCTGGCGGCCTTGGCATGCTACCAGTCTACTTGTATCTCCCTTGGGAGGTCAAGATGGATGTTGGCATGCCCGATACCGTTCAGGGTAATTCATTCATTCATGCCTTGCAGTTCCTAGGCCTTGTGTTTTGCTGTGTGTGGATTTCATACTGTTCCTCTACTACTGTAAAGCCTCATTCTTGATAATACTCTGGCAATGCATTGATTTTTTGTATATTTATTTTCTTTATTAAACTAAGGTCGTTTTGCTTTTTCTGTGGGAACATGAACGATGATGTATCTACTTTGTCTAACTGTTTAGAGTTCCCAAAAGTTGAGAATTTATTAAAATGAGCAACAGAAAAATATAGCCTTACATTGAGAAAAAAAAGAGATGTGGTTTCTAATTAGCGTTCTCACATATGTAAAGTGACAATATTTTCTTATATTTCTGATATGCAGTGTATCGGTATGATAGCCTTACATGTAATTCTGGCAATCCGGAACACAACATAATCTTGTTTTAAAGGAACAACTATGAAGTATAAGTTTGCTCACATAATCTTGATAGGCTTTCCCAGACTTTCATGTGCTATTAATTGGATTTTGTAATCGAGTTAATTTTTTTTGTGCTTCCTGTTTGCTGATCCATCGTATGGGTTTACTGTGTATGTATGTAAAGGAGATGGAGAAAGATAGGAGTTGTAGCTTTTAGAAATCTTAGTATTGATGGGGAAAGATAGTGATCACAGTTTCCTTGTTGGAAAGTGTCCAAACTTTTTTCCGTAAATACAAATACGAAGAAAGACATTGTATTTCTGTTACCAAATAAAAATCATTTCCTTTTGTGTTTTTTATGGCTGATCCATTGTATGGGTGTTCTGTGCTTGCATGTAAAGGGAATGGGGAAAGATGGGAGTACTAGCTTTTATAAACACAATTACTTATTGGAATCCTGGTATTGATGGGGGAAGTTAATAATCACTGTGTCCTGGGTAGAAAGCTTCCAAATACGAAGAAAATAGCCAGAGCTATTAAACATTTTTCTGGAGATTCAATTCACCTATTATATTTCTGTTCCTCCGATACTGCTACATTCTTTTCATGATTGGTAACTACAAGTGTTCCCTTTTTGATTAACGTAAGTGATTGCAAAGGAGCTGGATGTGCAGGGCCATGGCATCCCGATGACAGTGGCCAACATCACCTACATGGGCATGAACGACCTCCACGCTACTAGCGGCCTTGGCACGCTACTGTTCTACCTTTATCTCCTGGAGGTCAAGATGGATGTTGACATGCCCAACACTGTTCAGGGTAATTCATTCATTCATGCCCCAGACTTGGCACGCTACTGTTCTACCTTTATCTCCTAGAGGTCGAGGTGGATCGGCAGGAGCTACAGGTAAGGCTATTTCTTTTTTCTTCCGTTCCGAAGATGGTTGCCATTTATCCATTTCAAGTTAGTAGCTATTCCATTGTATCACAATAGAGAGTAATTTGATTGCGTGAAAAACATGTAGGTTTCTCATCGGAGCGGAACTCCTTTGCACGGAGTCTCATAAAGCGGACTCATCCCTGAAAGCACTGTGGCAGCACTCAGATTCAATCATGTGTTGCCCCCTGAAGGTCGGTTGCGTGCTTGATCATTTTTTCACGTCACATATATTCATGCTAGCATTGTGTGGGCCTAACAAAAAAAATTTTGGTTTGCTACAATTTTAGGCTGCTCCTGTGTCCAGCCTTGCCAATCAGGCCGGCCTCGTCATGCCGAAGGCGCCGCTGATTGCTCTCCAGGTTCCCCAAGATCATGCAGCAGTTACTTAGCCAGCTACCATTGTGAATGAATGGCAGACTCGCCCCCGGCTGTTTGTAACAAAAACTGGAAGTTTGAAACTCTTGTTGTGTTCATGGTTTGGCGTACCTACCCTGGCGGTGTGTGCGTGTTCTTGCAAATAAGGTCTAAGGCCCATTTACATATATTTGATGCTCTTAGAAGGACATGAAAACACTTGCTTGTAGATTTGACGCCACTATATTTTAGGTCCATGTTCTAACTGTCAATAATATGGTACTACACTTGGTTTTATCTCCTGTTTTTTAGAGTTCGATGTAAAACTGCCACACCAAAGTTACTTGGTTGCTTCTAGGTGCTATTGTATAGTGGATGATAACTGATTTATAGTCCTGAGATGTTTATTTGTGTTCTCTTCCCAAACATAGCTACTGTTTTAATTTTGATTTGGTCACTATTATGATTGCTTAAGCTTCATCATGTCCCCTTTTCTTTTCAGATAAAGAACATTTAGCTTATTCTTTGTGGTCGTCTAATCTTCCATAACCTCGGCTTGCGCAACCGTGACAGTGGTCGTCATCTCTTCTTGGTTCAGGTGAGCCCTTGATCTCCCTCCCTCTTTCTCTCACTGACATTGTCTGCCAAATTTTGAATGTTGATTTAGTGTTCAGATCTCCGGTGGTGTTCTTCTGGCCACCACAATCATGTGGATTTTTGCCCCTATGAGCTGGCCGAATTGATTATTTCAAAATGGTAAGGACTTTTGGCAGTAAAGGGCTTAGTTGGATTGAAAATGTGAAATCTAAGCCCTCTGACTAATCAAATGTTGTCTCTCGACTATGGAGCAAAATTATATGATTTGATCTTTGTTTGTTATCTTGTCACCTTGCTGGACGAAATGGGAACTTCCCCATCTGCTAAATCGAACACATATTGCATTAGCTTCATTGAGTAAGTGCCTTATTGAGCGAAGCAGAGCAGGAGCTTGCTCTTGTCTTGGTGCTATTTTTGGTACTGCTATCGCGTCATGTTTATTTGGTTACGGTCACCATTGATGAACAGTTCATCTACAGTTTGAAATAAGTTCGGGTCAGAATAGTGTTTTTTTCTTGCATTTTTGGTTCAAAAAGTACTAGTTTGATTAGCTGCAGTTCGTATTTGTACTATATTGAACACATATTAATAAATTAGCTTAATGGAATAAGCGCGTAACCAAGCTAAGGATAGCAGGGGCTTGCAGTTGTCTTGCTGCTATTTTTGGTACTGCGATGGTGTCATGTTCAGTTAGTTACTATCACCATTGATTAACTAGATTCCATCTGCATTTTGAAACTACTTTGGATCAAGAACACTGATACATGTAGTATTTTTGGTTGAAAAAGCACCAGCATGATAGGGCAGTGGAGTTCTAATTCTTGAGTCACACACTATGACAGTGTGACCGCATTATGGATTTTTTAACCTGTTTATCCAATGCCTCTTCACTGTTTGATATCTAACCGTGTACTTGTTTTGATGTCCGTCGTAACAGAATTTACCCAGAAACGTCCTTTTAGCATGGCAAAATAAATTTATTTCTACGCTCTCAACTATACATGTAGTGAGAATGATGAACATCTTTGTTCTTGTTGTTGTTGCCTGCAGCACGTGCCACTTGGTCTGGTCCAGGGCAGGGTGATGCATGTGGCGTAGCTGCCCCGCAAGATGGGCCTCGTCAATGAGAGGTGCAGGAAGGAATGGTCATATGGTCATTGTTCTGACTGCGGATGCTCGCCAAGATCACATCGCCCAAAGCATGAATTTCTGGACCTCACCATCTATTCCTCGGTCCAGGCAAGTATGTGGTCTCCTCCTTCCCCTCCCCCCCCCCCTCTCTCTCTCTCCTACACGCACACAGACATACACATACGTGCACCCCTAGATTGTCAGTCATCTGAGTCATGGTCGATTGTGGTTCGGGTCGTCGAGCCAATGATTAGTGTTTGGATCTGTGGTGGCATTCTTGTGTGACTGGCTGATCATCTTTCTTGTTGATGAGACTGGTCCCTTGTATTTTTGTGCTGGGCCCTGTTTTTCACTGCATGCTGCAGGGTTTGGTAATGTCATGCTTAGTTTTGATAGATAGGATCCATCCTTACTTATTTTGCGATTTTGACTTGTTGGTGGCTATAATCAAATAGAAGAAAATGCTTACTTGGTGTAGTGTGGCTGGTGCATAGATAGATAGAACAAGTGCCATCCTTGTGTACTTTGGAGGGAGCCATCATGTGTTGCCAATATTTATGATAAGTCGTGGATGCTTTTGCCCATGAAGAGTGGATATTATTTTGGCTCTGGAACTACCTTTTTTATCAGTCTATTCATGATTAGTCCATACTGTTTTTGGTTGTATGAAATGTTAACCTGCATTTGCTTAGGTTAGAGCAACATGTGTTTTGTGTTTTTCTATAAACAAACATTTTGTGAGTTTTCAGAGCAAATGTCTACTTGGTGTAACAGCCGTCTTAACAAGAGCCTTTCTGGTCAAATTCCACAATCCTTGACATATTTGATCTTGCAGGCGTCAAATTTTTTGTGGCATTGAGCCGTTATACAAGTGCTGATGCTATTTGCATTTTGTAGAAGCTAGCTTTTGGTTATTTGTTATGTTGCATCGCTCTGCTGTTGGCTGGAATGTTGTGTTGTGAGTGTCATGTCCAAAGCAAAGCAATTTGTGAAGTAGAGAGAATAATTTTTCTGGGTTGGGTTATGATATTCGCCTATAGAGGGGGAGGGTGTATTTTTCTGGGTTTGGTCTATAATTTTTTATTGCTTCATGCTATTATATTATCATTTTTGATTGCCTGGGACGTGCGGTTGTTTCTCAAATGCTGCATCTCTGCTTCATGTTTAATTGATCTCTTCTCTATGTTTGCTCCATAGCCATACACCACTTTTTGAAGTATATGGTCTTATGTGCTATGCTATATATGCAGGTTCTATTTAAAGAGCAGCAGAAGAAAGCTTTTGAGCTTAGGCACATGAATCAAGTGTCAAAGAATCCAGTCGTCCAACACCTCCCTTGGCATGGTGACACCCGCTTTGCATGGCGACCTCCTGTTTGAAGTATTTTTACCCTATGCGTTCTTGTGTGGTGATTCTTAAGGTGCAAGATCCATCATACCTCTGTCTCTTTTGAACTTTGCTATTATTCATTTGATTGGGTGATTCATGCTAGCAAGACTCCTAGCATGATCAATTTAATCGAGTGGTTAAAAACTTTGAGAGCGGGCTAGCTAAAAAGTCAATATTGAATTGAACCAAGCATGCTTTGGTTTTTCTGATGATCACATAAGTGGATTTAGTTCAACTTGTAGTTATGGTATCTTGAGGAGAACATTCCTTGTTTGTTTCCTTGCGATGTAAATTTCTTGTTAGTTTTCTCGAGATCATTTTGCATATTGGGCTGATCTCTACAAGTCAGTCTATTTGCAGTTCTGAAATATTCATACTCTTGTGAAATTGTCTAGTATTCTATGGCTGGATATATGCTTGGTTTTCATGATCTTACTTGTAGGTGATGAGTAAAGCATGTTATCTTTCTAAAAATAGCTGCACTTTTTTCAGTTATGTTGGGAGTATGTTCTCATGAATTATGTCCCCGTGTCTAGTTTGCAGTTTCTTTCCATTGAAATGAAGAACCCTCCAGGATTCCTGAGGCTCGCATGCTTGCAAGGTTAATCGGCAGGGGCTATAGGTTATTTTCCATTCCGAAGATGGTTGCCATTTATCCATTTCATCTTAGTAGCGTTGCATGTGCTATTCCATGCTATCACAATAGAGAGAAGTAGTTTGGTTGCGTGAAAAACTTCCAGGTTTCACGCTGAATCAATTGCCAAAGAATCTAGTAGTCAAGCACCTCCCTTGTCATGGCGGTGACACCCGCTTCGACTAGCGACCTCCCGTTGAAGGTATTTTTACCTTATATGTTCTTGTGTGGTGTTTCTTAAGGTGCAAAATCCATCATACCGCTGCCTCTTTTGAACTGTGGTATCATTCATTTGATTGGGCAATTCATGCTAGCAAGACTCCTTGCATGATAAATCTGATCGAGTGGTTCAAAACTTTGAGAGCATGCTAGCTAAATGTCAATATTGAATTGAACCAAGCATGCTTTGGTTTTTGTGATCACATAAGTGGATTTATTTCAACTTGTAGTTATGGTATCTTGAGGAGAACATTCCTTGTTTGTTTCTTTGCTAGAAAATTTCTTGTTAGTTTTCTTGAGATAATTTTGTATCTGGGGCTGATCTCGAGTCGGTATTCTATGGCTGGATAGATGATTAGTTCTCAAGATCTTACTTGTAGGTGATGAGTAAAGCATGTTATCTTTCTAGAATAGCTGCATTTTTCAGCTATGTTAGGAGTATGTTCTCATGAATTATGTCCCTGGTCTCTCCTTCCCCCCTGCGTTCGAGCTGTGGACACAATGTGCTTTGCTCCGGTCATCGAACCGATGTTCTAGTGCTTGTGCTCTGGTGGTGGTTCTGGCCATCGAGTCGATGAGCTAGGTTGAAAAAGTAGACATGTTCAGGCTTAGTGATTTGAATGATCATGAATTTTTGAGTTGCAAGGCCTATTTTCTGTGCTTTTGCCCTTCAGTTTCCTCTCAGAGTATGCACCTGTCTTGGCTGATGATTTTGATTCCACATGCTTGTAACTACTCCCTCCGTCCCATATATTGGATGTAATAAGATCTCATATTATGGGACGGAGGGAGTAGTTATTATCATGTCTTGTCCATCAAACTACCCTTTTAAATTGCCAGTTATTGATGGTTATTAGACTTGAGGGACACAGTCTGTCATGATGAAGTTGTTCTATCAAGAGATATGCATCTTCTGCTGGTATCCTTTGAGCCAGCATCAGCTAATTTGCATCATTTTAATTTTATTTGTTACATCGGCCTTATAAATATGTATCGTCTATGTCGGTTATGCAACGGTGTTGAATAAAATGCTGCCGGTGCATGTGCGCAGCTTGATGAATCGTTCGCTGATGATGCTCCATTGCTACTGTCGGGCTTCCACGTGATACCACTTGATGCCAAGACGGTTAGTATAGTTTGCACTGGCAGCATTTATCTTGCCCACTGTTTAACACTAAACAATAGGTCATGCACTTAAAACTGCAGGATGCACCATCAGCAACACGTACACCAGACCTTGCATCTACTCTTGAGGTTAAGGTTAGACCTGGTGTGCTCCTAGTGATGCATCCGGCAATAGAAGATGAGTACTTACCAGTGCTTTCCAGTTCTCGTATGAGAAACACCTTCGAGAGAGTGTTGCGGCAGTGGCGAGGGAGTATGTGAGGACTGTGGTGGCACGGTGCAGAGAGTGGCCATGGCAGTAGCCCCTTCTGGTCCTGGTGGACAGAGTGAAATGAAGAACCCTCCAGGATCTCCTGATGCTCCCATGCTTGCAAGGTGAAACGGTGCAGAGAGCTACAGTTTTTTTCCATTCGGAAGATGGTTGTCATTTCATCTTAGTAGCACTACCTATGCTATTCCATGGCATCGGACAACTTCCAGGTTTCACACTGGAGCGGAACTCCTTTGCACGGACTCTCAGAGTGCGGACGCTTCCCTGAAAGCGCTGTGGCAGGACTCAGATTCAATCAATTGCTGTTCCCTGAAGGTCGGTTGTGTTCTTGATCATTTTGCCACGTCACATATATTCACTCTGGCATTGTGTGGGCCTAACAAAAAAATATTTGGCTTGCAACAATTTTAGGCTGCTCCTGTGTTCAGCTTCGCTAATCAGGCCGGCCTCGACATGTCGGAGGCGATGCTGATTGCTCTCCAGGTTGCCCAAGATCATGCATCAGGTACGTGGCCAGCCACCGCTCTGAATGAATTGCAGACTCGCCTCTGGGCTCCGGCTGTTTGTAACAAGATTGAAAGTTTGAAACTCTTGTTGTGTTCAGGGTTTCGCGTACCTCCCCGGCGGCGTGTGCGTGTCGAGCAGGGGTAGGAAGGTCATTTAGCTGCTGGAAGTTTGATCTCCTGTAGGGCGGACGGAGTGAGAAGACTGACCGATGGAGGTTCTGGCGCTGCTTGGTCTTTGAAAGCGCTGATTGTTATAGCCCATGATGCATCATAAAAGTGCCTGTTGGCTGGTTCAAGTGTCGGAGGCCGGTGGTATTGAACCGGTGAACTAGTGTTGATATCCATGCCAATTGCGACGAAGACTCAGGTGGCCGGAAAGAAGCGCTGTGTTCTCCATCTCAGTGTATATTTGGCGTCGCGCTGGGTTCCTCTTGCTACCAAGTTTAGTCTTAGGTTTTGTGAGAAATGCAGTTTAATGATGACCGATATCATAGTGGCTTGTAGTTTTTAGCTCATAAATTTTTTCTGATGTGCCTTGTAGTTTTAGTCCATCACATGCTATTCTGATGAATACAATGCCTTGTATTGGCTGTGAATGAATGAATGTGTTCTGAATGGCTTCATCCTTGATTTGCTTGAGCCTAAGAATGTTGATTTGGCCGCCACGTGGGTGCTGTGTACCAAATAAACCGTCTCCTTTTGTGTGTCTGAACTGTTGGAGGCCGGTGATATTGAATCCATGAAATACTGTTGAAATCAACGCGAATTTGCTCCTTGTGTTTAGTTGTTGTCCCCAACGACCATAGACTTTGCAATGAAATGAGAAATACTTCATCAAGGGTGATGTATGCTGGAGACGTCTTTCTTGTTTGTCTTAATATAGATTGGATTGGATTGACCATGTTTTTCTGTTTGTTTAACTTATAGGTTCATATGATTTTCCCTTTGTTTCATTTGCTCGTTCATATACGAAAATAAAAAAGAACACGCATTGACAGCGAAAACAACTTGCGTATATGCAAGATCCTTTTGTTTGAGAGACAAGCGGGGTAACTTGCGTCAGCGCTGCTATTCGGGCATCTGTCTTTAAGTGATTTTTTATCTAATCATACAAGGGCGCAATAGAGTTGTTTTCGCCGCGGGGATAAAACAATGGGGATGAAATGCATACTGCGATCCTATAAATGAACACATTCCTGGGGATGCATACGGTGGTCACCAAACTGTTCAAGTTCTGCATGCAAGTAGTACTCCAAAGCAAAGCAAAACTCAACACGCTTGCCGCCATGCATACGGCGACCCTATAAATGAACACTACTTTCTAAGGATGCTCATCAGTCAGCCAAAACCCATGTCATTTAATTCCTTTTCTTGTGAAATGAGCGTGTGCATAGGGATGCTCATCAACTAGCTAGGGAGGGCATGGCTTGCGCCACCTCACCGATCCGTGGCACGACTTTCTCTTTGGCCATGGGCCGCGCTTCTGATGCACCCTTCCTTGTTCTCTCCATCCATGCCGCTATCTCTATGTATACAAGAAATAGCCATTCATCCGCATGCGGGATGCGCGTGTGACTTACGACTTTGGACGACGTCGACACGACAGGAGCAGGAGCAGGAGACGAGCCGATCCTTACGAGAGGATGTTCTTGCTCATATCGGATTGAGATGGTATTGCTTTTGGTGTGCTGTGTCGTTGTACAGATCACGTGGTGGTGGTGGATGGGCCTCATGGCCGGCATGCTCCCTGGCGTCGAGTTCGCGAGGAGGAGAAGGCTCCGGCCGGCGGCGGAGGCGGCGTGCGCCAGCGCACGGCGGCCGGCGTCGCTCGGCGTGTTCTGGCACGACCACGCCCACCTCGGCTCGGCAGGTTTTGCGATGGTAATAACAACTAGTAGAAGCCATGGATTGTCCATCATCCTCCAGTTTGATTGATGCTTGCATGTGGATTACTAATCTAGTAGATTGTTTCATGTGGGTCGATGAAACTGATGATTTGCAGCAGAGGAGCGGCGTGTGCGAGGAGGCGTGGGCGACGCAGCTGGACAGCATCGCTCGGGAGGCCAAGGAGAGGCTGGATCACAAGCTCAGGAGCCGGAGAGAATCTGTCGTCAAGAGGTACTTCTACAACTATACTTATACTTCCTTCTTACCCTTTCTGAATTCACTTCCTGTTTTGCCAAGATTCAGACCGAATTCAGGCTTCAGAGTCCCCTGTTTGGTTAATCATGAATTAAGATTATAGTACAATATATGGCTGATATATGCATGTGATAGAAACATGTCCCAAAGTTGCTTATCTTTGCTATGTGATAGAAACCCTAGCCTCCACCCCGCGCCCGCCTCGTACACCCTCCCCTCCCCTCGCCGCCGCCAAAAGGCGTCGCCGGTGATGTCGTGCGTGCGGGAAGCGCGGCGGCCGCGGCAGACCTGCGTGGTGGCGCAGAGGCTGCGGTGGCGCGGTGTGGCTCGGCGGAGAGAAGGCCAAGATCTTGGACACGTCGGATCGGCCGCGTTGATCGCGTCGGAGCACCGCCTGGCAGGTGGCGCGGTGTGGCAGGTTGCGGCTGACCTTGCAGCACCGCCTGGCCATGGATCTCGTCGGGGCAGCGACGCTCATGGTGCTGCAAAGCGGCGTCCGGCGTGACGCGTTCGTGGTGCTACACCGGCGTCCGACGCGACTTGCTCCGCTCGCAATGCTGCAGTGAAGTGTGTCGCGGCTGCCGGAGGCTGCAATGGAGCGCCACGCAGGGTCGTTCAGCTTCGTCGGGGCTGCATTGAAGCGCTGTCAGAGTTGCATACAAGTGCGCCGGAGCTGCAATGAGGCGCGCACGGGTCGTTGAAAGCTCGTCGGGGGTTGTAATGGAGCACCGCTGTGATCGCAATGGAGCGCCGCCATGCGTCGTTGCTTCGCCGCGTGGTGCTACCATGGAAGCTGCCGCGCTGAAGCTCTTTTCCCGCGGTCGGCGTTGCCATTTTTTGAGCAGCACCCAGATGGCTTCCGGTGCTACGGTGCAGAATCCTCCTTGGATCTGCTGCCTGGATCCTCTATGGATAATTCTGCAGTTTGTTCTCAGGCTCCTCGTCGACACACTCGATCACAGTCATGTATCGTCAAAAATAAAGAGTACAATGATGGTACGGTACGTTATGATCCTGTCAAACGTGCTTTTCTTACTAGTGTTGGAGAACCAGTTAATTTGCATGATGCTCTAGGTCATAAAGAATGGAAAGAAACTATGGATAATGAATATGATGCGCTCATGAAAAATAGAACTTGGCACTTAGTACCCTCAAGGAAGGACATCAATGTCATAGATTGCAAATGGGTCTATAAGATAAAAAGAAAATATGATGGAAGCATAGACAGATACAAGGCTAGGTTAGTTGCCAAAGGGTTTAAACAGAGATTTGGTATTGATTATGAAGATACATTTAGTCCTGTTGTTAAGGCAGCTACCATTCGACTTGTATTGTCTATTGCTATTTCCAGAGGTTGGAGTTTACGACAGCTAGATGTTCAGAACGCGTTTCTTCATGGTGTTCTTGAGGAAGAAGTATTCATGCGGTAGCCACCTGGATATGAGAGTCAAAGCATGCCAAATCATGTCTGTAAGTTGGATAAAGCTCTGTATGGTTTGAAACAGGCCCCAAGAGCTTGGTACTCAAGGTTGAGTATGCAGTTACAACAACTTGGGTTTACACCATCAAAAGCAGATACTTCATTGTTCTTTTATCATAAGGGTAATATCACTATATTTGTACTTGTTTATGTTGACGATATAATTGTTGCAAGTTCAAGTTCAGATGCTACCACTTGTTTGCTTAAAGATCTTAAATTGGAGTTTGCTCTTAAGGATTTGGGAGATCTTCACTATTTCCTTGGCATAGAGGTCAAGCAGGTTAAGGATGGTATTCTTCTTACTCAGGAAAAATATACTACTGACATACTCAGAAGAGTAGGACTGCAACATTGTAAGCCTGTAAGCACACCAATTTCAACTTCTGAGAAACTTACTCTTGAAAGTGGAGAAGCTCTTGGACCAGAGGATGCAACTAATTACACAAGTGTTGTGGGTGCTTTGCAATATTTGACTTTTACACGTCTTGATATTTCTTACTCTGTGAATAAGGTATGTCAGTATTTACATGCACCTAGAACAACTCACTGGACTGCAGTCAAAAGGATTTTAAGGTATCTTAAGTTTTCTGAAGGACTTGGACTTCAAATTACCAAATCTCCATCTCTGCTTGTTACTGCTTACTCTGATGCAGACTGGGCTGGGTGTGCTGATAATAGAAGATCCACAGGTGGTTTTGCTGTGTTTCTGAGAACTAATCTTATATCCTGGAGTGCAAGAAAACAGGCTACTGTCTCACTATCAAGTACAGAGGTTGAATATAAAGCTTTGGCAAATGCTACAGCTGAAGTAATGTGGATACAGACTTTGCTTTATGAACTTGAAATCAAGGCTCCACAAGCTGCAAGATTATGGTGTGATAATATTGGTGCAACCTATCTTTCAGCCAATCCTGTTTTTCATGCACGCACTAAACATATTGAAGTTGATTTCCACTTTGTCAGAGAAAGGGTAGCTCGAAAGCTCCTTGATATTCGGTTTGTACCTACTGGAGATCAACTTGCTGATGGCTTCACAAAACCTCTCACCATGAGAAGATTGGATGAGTTTCTTGAGGTTTAGATTGAGAGGGAGTGTTAGAAGATGTTGTATAGGGATAGGAAAGGTGTTTAACTTTTGTATCTCTTCTTATCCCATCTTTTGTTCTATCTCCTCAAACCTCCTGTACCGAACGTGATCGATCTCCTCTCGATTTATTCTTGTAAGCCACGGCACCCATCATATATATACAACCGCGGCCCGAGCAAAAGGTTCAACGCTTCCTTCTAGTTTTACACACCTCGCTCCCCCTTTCGTTGGATTCTATGCGCCCACTCACTCGCTCACTCTACCGCGTCGCCCACAAGGGCCACGCATTGTCCGCCTGAGCTGGCTGACCATCGGCGACGGCAACGGCGGCGGATATATAGATGCTCCGATCTAGGGCGGTGTGAAAAGAAAATCAAAAGCGGCCGGGGTCCCTGTCCGTCTCGATTGGAGCGGCCACCGCCCGCTGGAGTGTCCAACTATATTGCTTTCGTGCGCTTGAAGAGATCTCGATGGCACCTACCGGGGGATGGCCGGTTGATTGGTTTGCTCCACCGATTGGTCACGTCGAGTTTGATGAGTTTTCGTGTTCCTTCACACTTAATATATGTTTCGTGCTCGATTTTTTTATCAGCGCAAAATGAGTAATTCTTTTAACACGGTACAAGCGCATGTAAACTCACCCGTGTGAAGACACGCACACACAGCTTAACATCTTGAAAAGACTGAGCTGACACATCATCTTGAGATTGATGAAATTGCTACAGATACCTTTATAGTCGACAAGAACGTCTTCTCCATTTAAACATACATCGCCGGCAGGCCTGAAATAAATTGAGAAAAATGCGAGCACAGATGCTGAGATGAGAATACCACCGTCCTTCTAACTATCAAAACGCAGATTAGTGAACCAACATGTGGTTGGATGGTTAGGAGGACGGTGGTATCCCCGACCTACCAAGGTTTAAGGCCCTAGACTTGACGTTGGTGCTCACGTTATTTCTGGATTTATTTCAGACTTTTGGCGATGTTCGTTCAATGGGAGGAGACATTCCTGTTGACTGCGATGCGTCTGTGGTGATTTTGTAAAATCTTAAGATGCTATACCGGCTCAACCTCACAAAGATGCTCATAGAAACAAGTGTTCTTGTGTATGTGAACACATTTGATTGTACCGTGTTAAATAAAAACAAACCATAAGTTGGTGAGCACGTAAAAGGAATACTGTGGTGTAATAATTTGTGAAAGCGATTTTGGTAGTTGGTGTACAAAAGCAACACAGAATTTTCTTCCTCGACATGACAACTGAGGCATCTGGTTCACCAGCACCACAAAATGTGCAATTATTCGAGTAAGATGAAACGCAATAGTGTCCCCTTGTGCTGTCTCCAGGACTCTTTTTCTTTCCGCGAACACGTAAAAGCCTTGCACATCTTTGCATTGATAGGTAGGATGAATTACAGATTTATTGCTATGCTGGAGAGAATTACATGAGCAACACCGATCGGTAGCCCGCATGCATGTGCACAGGGATGGCATAAGCTAGCCACCGCGGCACACGAAGAACAGATGTGGGCACACCATCCACGTTGGCCTAGGGCTACGTCTCCGGGATGATGTTGGCTAGCTCCTTGGTGCCGGCGTGCGCCCAAATGTTGGAGGTATAAGAAAATGCGTCTGAATGTGGGCAACTCTAATCTAGCACCTGATTTTCCTAGGGTTTTCTCTTCAACCGTCGGCGCCGTCACCATCGCGTGTATCAGTAAACCTCTGTCGACTCTGTGGTGGCGAGAGGATGGGGTAACCCTGGATCCGAGTGTCCGAGTTTGTGGTAGAGATACAAGCGGTGAGACAATGACGACAGCATGGAAAAAATCTCCCACCCCGCCCTTGTTCATGTGGTGTTCTATGCCGTGAGGAAGCGTGTGGAGAAAGTGGACCTTGTAGAGACGGCGCTCGACAGATGGTGATGCTTCGGCATGGAGATGGTCTTCTGGGCTCCATTCACCTTGAATTCGCCCGGCAGGACAAGATCGAGGAAGATTCGGCGTAGATTGTGACATCTCCTCGAGGCTAGATGATGTGTGTGCGTGCTTTCATAGGGGTGAGTTTCATGTCTGGCATACGACCTTTAAGTTTTGGTGTCAAGGGCCACAGATCAATTCGGGGGTTCTCCGACAACGACCATGGATTCAGGGAATTATTCCGTATGGAGATGTGCACAACGGCTTTCCGACTGTTATCGACAAGGTCATGCCGACTCCAATAGGCAAGCAACGATAACACGCGTCATCAGCTCATTTTGACGGTGATAGTAGTCTCTGAGTGGTCTAAGGACCTCGATGTAATTTTTATTATGTTTGAGCCGCTTTGTGTTCTGATGATTCATCTTTATTCATGTGTCTTGAGGTTGGATTCTTTCGATCTAAGTTTCTCTTCATCGGCGGCGGTTGTTGTTCTGGTGCGTTGGTCCTATGGGGTCTTAGCACGACGACTTCTCGACTGTCTACTACAACAAATTGTGCCCGGCTCCGGCGAGGGAGCGTCGATGACGGCGGCTCGCCTTCGGCTCATTTCAGTGCTTGTAGTCATCACTAGGTGTTCTACGAATCTGGTAGTAATTTTTATTATTTTTTGTGTTTGTTGTACTGTCATGATTGGAGATGAATAGATCGAAAGTTTCAAAAAAAAAATATCCTGATGAGTGGGTTGGATGTGATTTTAAAAAAATAAGTAAATACTCCCTCCGTTCCTAAATAATTGTCTTTCTAGAGATTTCAACAAATGACTACATACGGAACAAAATGAGTGAATTTACACTCTAAAACATGTCTACATACATCCGTATATTGTAGTCCATTTGAGATGGCTAGAAAGAGAATTATTTGGGAACGGAGGGAGTATATATGTGCAATTCTTGGAAGGCTAGGCTTAACCAGAGTGCATGGCAGCCATCCAAACAGGTGCCGCATATATAGCCACGGAGCCAATTTGTCCTAGCATCTAAGATAAAAAAAACTTATGCTGGAAATTCCGGTCACGTGGGCCCACGGGGATCGCATAAATACACTCGCATCCACTCGATTCCCCAGCTATGCTATGAATAGAGTGAAGGTGGTTGGGGCAATTGGCATGCACAGTTGGAGCGCGCCCACTCCATGAGCATGACCCCCTCCTCTAGATAGAAAGCCGCTGCCCCCCGTCCGGACGACGAGCCTGGCTGCTGAATGATCGGCCGGACATGGACGCGCTCCTCCTCCTCTTCCTGCTCGAAATGGAGGCTTTCCACATACAATTCTTCCCAAGCCACTGAATCTTCACACGCTAGCTAGGTTGGTAGATTGCTGCTGGTGGATAGGTACGTCCGTTTTGTAGGCATTAGGCGGCAGGCAGCAGGCAGGTGCTGTGTTGTTGTCGTGGTACAAATCACGTGGTGGTGGTGGTGGATGGGCCTCATGGCCGGGATGCTCCCTGGCGTCGAGTTCGCGAGGAGGAGGAGGCTCCGGCCGGCCGCGGCGGAGGCCCCGTGCGCCGGCGCGCGGCGGCCGGCGTCGCTCGGCGTGTTCGGGCACGACCACGCGCACCTCGGCTCGGCAGGTTTTGCGATGGTAATAACAACTAGTAGAAGCCATGGATTGTCCATCATCCTCCAGTTTGATTGATGCTTGCATGTTGATTACTAATCTAGATCGATGAAACTGATTTGCAGCAGAGGAGCGGCGTGTGCGAGGAGGCGTGCACGACGCAGCTGGACGGCATCGCCCGGGAGGCTAAGGAGAGGCTGGATCACAAGCTCAGGAGCCAGCGAGAATCAGTGGTCAAGAGGTACTTACGGTTCTTCTTACCCTTTTTCAATCCACTTCCTGTTGTGTCAAGATTCAGACCAATTATGAAACAAGAAACATGGGTATGAATCATAGATAGCCGGTCCTTTTTTAGGCCCTGTTCGGAGTCAATCCAACTCCTAAAAATACGAGGAGCTGGAGCATCTCTTTCCCAGCTCCGTGCCTTTTGACTCCAGCTCCGGGAGCGGAGTGGTGGAGTAGCGGGTCTCCGAACAGGGCCTTAGTTAAGGAGCCAAAGTACTTTTGTGCAGGAATCTAGCTTCCTGTGGCATCGTTTGTGTTTTCAGAGCAAAAAATTCAGTATACTTTTCCTTGGTAAGGAGGGATACAGTTTGCTCATGATTGCTGAGTGAGATCATGCATGAAGTTACTCACTGATCAATCAGCTGTGCTGCAGATGCTGAATTATGCTCAAGAAAATCTGAGTCAGTCAGTATCAATATACTTCCTTCTGTTTTCTCTGTTCTCGAGCAGAGCTCTGCCTTGC
The DNA here is from genome assembly GCF_002162155.2 of Triticum dicoccoides. NCBI lineage: Eukaryota > Viridiplantae > Streptophyta > Magnoliopsida > Poales > Poaceae > Triticum > Triticum dicoccoides. Next base: position 671,973,969 of record NC_041391.1, on the reverse strand, counting down.
TGGCTCTGTATTTGATTCTGCTATTCGAGCTCAATTTCCCACGAACGGTGGCTTTAATCAATCCTCTGCGTTGCGATTTGCAGGCGCCACAGCACGGGAAGCCTCCGGCTCCCGGCCCCGTCGAGCACCACCAGCGACCACCCGGCGAAGGACACGGCAGGGGCGGCGAGCGCGCTACAGCGAGAGGTGTTCACGAAGAGTGGCGGCGGCCGGCGGTTCAGCTGGGGCCGGAGGAAGGAGCAGCAGCAGCAGCAGGCGGAGTGCGCGGTGTGCCTGGAGGAGTTCCGGGCCGGCGACGTGCTGGCGCACCTCCCCTGCGCGCACCGCTTCCACTGGGCCTGCGCCGTGCCCTGGGTCCAGGCCGTCTCCCGCTGCCCCTTCTGCCGCGCCGCCGTCCGCCTCGCCGACCACCAGCTTGTCTAGCGTGCGTTCGTGTCTGCCCGGCCGGCGCGGCCGCGTGCGCAGGGCCGGCGGACCAGCTGATCATGGCGCGTCGGTGGAGCCGCGTGGCACAGTACAGCAGACACCTGCGCATGCACGGGATGCCTTGTGTCGTGGCCGCGCCCCGCCGGCAAGTTGCAGCGCGCGGGGCAGCGGCGCACTGCTACTGCTGCTGCTGCGGGTCGCCGGTGTCGCCTGCGAACCAAGCGTGTGGTGGTGCGCGGGGAGACGTGTCCGGCCATGTTACCGACGCCGGGAGTTGCTTGCCCGGTGGACCGCATCTGGCCGTCGATTATTTTCATTTTGCTGTTTTTTTAGGATCTTGTTGCTGCTTTCTTTGTGAGCGTTGGATTAACAATTTACCACCAAGTTGCGTTTTGCTGGCTGCTGTTATCTTCTCCGTCCTTGCCAAAATATAAGAGCAATTACACCCGGACTTAGCAAATTCGGACCCTCAAACGCCCGCGGAAGCACCCACGAACAGTGATCGGGCACTCCTCAAATCGCGTCGTACACATCCGTGTCTCTTATATCCGAACTCCTATATTCATACTATGTCATGCGAAAGTCCAATCCCTTCCACAGTAACCAATGTCGGTCAGGCCACATGTGTCCAGCGCGTCACGGAAGGCGTCCATTCGAGCTTATCTTCGGTTCCCCACTCCATCATGTTCGTGGGCATGTAACACCTCATTGAAGTCGCCCATTACTACCCATGGCATGTTGTTTACGCCCACTATGCCATGGAGTGTATCCCAGGTCTTGTATCGTTCACTGACCTGTGCTTCTCCATAAACAAAAGTAATTCTAGTTTGAATATTCACTAGTGCATCAGCAACCTTCCAATTTTATTTCATCATTTCAAAAGATTCCTAAACCTTCACGTCTCCCATTACTACTTACAGCAAGGCTTTTCTCCAAACCTAAGGAGCATACCATATTCTCTACTTGAGAGCCCTCTATTTGCGTTTCAACAGTGCACAGGATAAAGGGGGCAGGTTGCCTCGTGAGATCACGGAGCTCACGTACTGTCGTGGGTTTGCCAGACCCACGCCAATTCCAGCAGAGTAGACTCATTGCGCTAGGCGTGACCCCCCTTGGGGGCCCGCCAAACGATCATCATTAGCTTTGTTTGGAGCTGAACTTTTGATTGGAGGTTTGTCATGTGTGGATGGCTCGGCTTGTTCCTTCTCGGCTCCTGTTTCGACAATGGACTTGCCGGTATCTCAGGTGGTGGTAGTAACAGTGGCATATTTGCCGATCTTGATGTGATTGAGCTGTTCAGAGTGACCTTTGGATCATCAACAGGTGTTGCACCTCTTTTTCTATTAATTTCTGCCTCCTCCATCATGACATCATTGTCTCTGTTCCCTTGGTAAGGATCGTGTGTCTCAAAAGGGTTTTGTTGGGAGCGTCCACGCCCTCTCCCTCTTGAGCGACCCCTTCCTCGACCTCCTTTGTTCGCACTCCCTTCTCCTGGACCTCTGTCGGGGCCTCTAAACCATGAGGCTCGCAGCTCCTTGAAAACGAGAGCCTTTGGGAGGTGAACCCATCACCACACTCTTTAAACATGTGACCCAAATATCCACACACCGCGCAAGCGCGTACCGGTCGGGAAGCCTTTCATATTTCAATCTAAAGATGACCCTCCGAACTTCATCCTTCTTCTTCACAACCAGCGACACGACATTCTTCAGTGGTATAAATGGATACAACCGCGTGTAAACCAGGAAGTCTCTGCACCATGTTGGAACAAGTGGGCCTTGGCCCAATTACATTTCAGAGATAGGAAACATGTGAAAGGGATGGATGGCATGTGGGAGTTTAGTACCACCTCGCCAATGGAAAAAAATTTCCACTACTCATGTTTCACTCTAATACGGTATTAGAAGAGATATATGGCACCTCTCATGTTTCAGTCTAATACAGTATTAGAGGAGATATATGCTACATGTACACCACATAGCGTGTGCGCTTGAATAATACGTGACTTAGACTTAGGAATGCTAGTTGGCCAAACAAAATTCAGCAATGGCTCCTTGAAAGGGCAATCGTTGCAAGACATGTCATGCAAAGTTACCAAACAATGGATGCTAAGGCCAAGAGAACCATAAAACCCCCCATAAAAAGATTTAAGTAGATTGTCACTACTTCGAATCAAGAGCGAGTGGAGCCTAGAGAGACATGTACGGCTCGGTAAGATCGTTGATGTCGTGGCCTAAAAAATTATTAATGCCGGTCGACGATGAGAGGGCCTATCTGACGTTGAGACCTGTGCAAAATTTCACTTTTTTAACTTTGAGAATAGACACTTAAATCGTAAACATTTTTCTAAACATACAAGAGGAAATTTAAAAAATCTTTAATTCACATAAGCCTAAGAATTTCGTAGCGCTTAGTCGTTGTCGAGATCCGTGCAAGAAAAGACATTGTCTCCATTTTTTTCATACATTAGCTTGTCATAAGTCAAACTTCATGAAGTTTAACCTGATTTGTATAAAAAAGATCAACATTTAGATCACCAAATCAATATATTAAGATCCATCATGTAAAATATTTTCATATTTTATTTATTTGATTGTGTAGATGTTAATATTTTCTTAATTGTCAAACATTGTCAAAAGCATATATAACCACTTGTACAAATTCACGGGAGTGTCCTAGTCAAGATTTATTTGATGCGCCGCCCTAGATTAGGCACCACCCACACACATTGCAACGGTGACTTCAAACCGTAAAAGGATGGGTGGTATGCCTTGGTCTGCATATCGTAGAACGCCGCTTGTTTGCCATCCTCAAAATAACTCGGGAAGTAGATCCTATTGCCATGTCCAGCTTCCGGGGACACCACGGCGTATGACACCCTGAAATCAAGAAACAAGGCTGCGCCGCCTATCTCCTGTACCTCCGTCCAGGCCATCTCCTCCTCGTTGAGCTTGAACACCCGCAGCGGCTCGGCGGCATTACGCACGAACACGGAGACCAGCTCCCCTCCCAGCTCAACCAGGTAGCAAAACTCACTCCCCTCGTGGTGGTCGCCTTCAACGTCCATCTCTACGTGGATCGGCTTAGGCTTCTCCAAGATCTTCCATGTGTCGCTCACCGGGTCAAACGTGCCGAGATTGCCGTTTCTTCCAAGGCAATAGAACTTGTCGTAGAACAATACGGGGTTGTTGTATGCCACCAGAAAGGGCTCCCCTTGGTAGTACTCGAAATGTCTTTCGAACCACTCTGCCTCACCATCCCGCCATGTAATTCTTATGTTGTAATCAATAAAAGTGTGATCATCATCATTATTAGAGCATTGCCTAAAAAGAAAAAAGAAGAAAAAAGAAGAAGAAGAAAGGACAAAAGAAAAAAAGAAAGACCCAAAAAAAGAAAAAGAAAAAGAAAAAAATAAAATAAATAAAAAGGGCAATGCTACTATATCTTTTTCCACACTTGTGCTTCAAAGTAGCACCTCGTTCTTCATGTAATGAGTCTCATATATTGTGCTTCAAAGTAGCACCTTGTTCTTCATGTAGTGAGTCTCATAAGTTGTCCTTTTATACTAGTGGGAATTTTTCATTATAGAACTTGGCTTGTATATTCCTACGATGGGCTTCCTCAAATGCCCTAGGTCTTCATGAGCAAGCGAGTTGGATGCACACCCACTAGTTTTCTTTTGTTGAGCATACATAGCTCTAGTGCATCCGTTGCATGGCAATCCCTACTCCTCATATTGACATTAATTGATGGGCATCTCCATAGCCCGTTGATTATCCTCGTCAATGTGAGACTTTCTCCTTTTTTGTCTTCTCCACACAATCCCCATCATCATATTCTATTTCACCCATAGTGCTATATCCATGGCTCACGCTCATGTATTGCGTGAAGGTTAACAAAGTTTGAGATTATTTAAGTATGAAACAATTGCTTGGCTTATCATCGGGGGTATAGAAGTTGGGAACATCTTTGTGTGATAAAAATGAAGCATAACCTAACTATATGATTTTGTAGGGATGAACTTTCTTTTGCCATGCTATTTTGAGAAGACATGATTGTTTTGATTAGTATGCTTGAAGTATTATTATTTCTATGTCAATATGAACTCTTGTCTTGAATCTTTCGGAACTGAATATTCATACCACGATTAAGAAGATTTACATTGAAATTAGGCCAAAGTATCACTCCGCATCAAAACTTCTCTTTTTATCATTTACCTACTCGAGGATGAGCAGGAATTAAGCTTGGGGATGCCTGATACGTCTCCAACGTATCTATAATTTTTGATTGCTACATGCTACTTTATCTACTGTTTTGGACTATATTGGGCTTTATTTTCCACTTTTATATTATTTTTGGGACTAACCTATTAACCGGAGGCTCAGCCCAGAATTGCTGTTTTTTTGCCTACTTCAGTGTTTCGAAGAAACGGAATATCAAACGGAGTCCAAATGGAATGAAACCTTCGGGAACGTGATTTTCTCACCGAACGTGATCCGGGAGACTTGGACCCTGCTCCAAGGAACAAAAGAGGCGGTCACGAGGGTGGGGGGCGCCCCCTAGGGCGCGCCCCCCTGCCTCGTGGCCCCCAGTTGCTCCACCGACATACTCCTTCCTCCTATATATTAATATGTACCCCAAACGATCAGAACAGGAGCCAAAAACCTAATTCCACCGCCGCAACCTTCTGTATCCATGAGATCCCATCTTGGGGCCTGTTCCGGAGCTCCGCCGGAGGGGGCATCCACCATGGAGGGCTTCTACATCAACACCATAGCCCCTCCGATGAAGTGTGAGTAGTTTACTTCAGACCTTCGGGTCCATAGCTAGTAGCTAGATGACTTCTTTTCTCTTTTTGGATCTCAATACAATGTTCTCCCCCTCTCTCGTGGAGATCTATTGGATGTAATCTTCTTTTTGTGGTGTGTTTGTTGAGACTGATGAATTGTGGGTTTATGATCCAGCTTATCTATGAATAATATTTGAATCTTCTCTGAATTCTTTTATGTATGATTGAGTTATCTTTGCAAGTCTCTTCGAATTATCCGTTTGGTTTGGCCAACTAGATTGGTAGTTCTTGCAATGGGAGAAGTGCTTAGCTTTGGGTTCAATCTTGCGGTGTCCTTTCCCAGTGACAGAAGGGGTAGCAAGGCACGTATTGTATTGTTTCCATTGAGGATAACAAGATGGGTTTTTTTTTATCATATTGCATGAATTTATCCCTCTACATCATGTCATCTTGCTTAAGGCATTACTCTTTTTTTAACTTAATACTTTAGATGCATGCTGGATGGCGGTCGATGAGTGGAGTAACAGTAGTAGATGCATAATCGTTTCGGTCTCCTTGTCTTGGACGTGATGCCTATATACATGATCATACCTAGATATACTCATAACTATGCTCAATTCTGTCAATTACTCAACAGTAATTTGTTCACCCACCGTAGAATATCTATGCTCTTGAGAGAAGCCACTAGTGAAACCTATGGCCCCCGGGTCTATTCTCACCATATCAATCTCCATTACTTTATTATTTGCTTTGTTTTTACTTTGCCTTTTACTTTTCACTTTGCATCTATATACCAAAAACACCAAAAAAAATTATTTATCATCTCTATCAGATCTCACTCTCGTAAGTGACCGTGAAGGGATTGGCAACCCCTAATCGCGTTGGTTGCGAGGAGCTATCGTTTTGTGTAGGTACGAGGGACTTGTGCGTGGTCTCCTACTGGATTGATACCTTGGTTCTCAAAAACCGAGGGAAATACTTACGCTACTTTGCTGCATCATCCTCTCCTCTTCGGGGAAATCCAACGCAGTGCTCAAGAGGTAGCAATAAGAATTTCTGGCGCCGTTGCCGGGGAGGCTCACGCAATAGCAAGTCAACCATACCAAGTACCCATCACAATCCCTATCTCTCGCATTACATTATTTGCCATTTGCCTCTCGTTTTCCTCTCCCCCACTTCACCTTTGCCGGTTTATTTGCCTTCTCTTTCCCAATCTCCTCCTCTTTTTCCCATTGCCTTTTTGTTTGCTCGTGTGTCAGTTTGCTTGCTTGTCGTTATGTTTGAAATTGGGGAAATTATTGCCGACATGGGCGATAATAATATCATGGAAAATTCTGAAGCTCCTGCTGAAGAATCCCCTACCTATCATACAAAAATATTTTGAATCGGTAGTGGTAATATTATTGGAAAAGGAGTTATTCAAGATTTCTTTACTTGTGCCGGTGCTTTGCCCTCTATGGGCAGTTCTATTCTTCATAGAACTAGTAGTCTTGCGTACGCCATTGCCATGCTTATCGTTGAACTTGAAAGGCAATTTATGCATATGCACCCTTCTATACAAAGGATTTTCCTAGAATTTTCTAATATCGAACACTCCTCTGTTAAGCGTGCCGCTACTATCTTTTTGGCTCATGAATTCAGATTTATAATAAAAGAGGCCAAAGAAATCTTTGCACATTATAGGGTGGACGCCGGCCGTCCTCCCATAGAATCTATCCTCTTTGATCAAGAAGAAATTATGCGTTTTCAATCTCTTGACTATGTTGCTTTCAATGAAAACCTTAGAAAAAAGGTGCCAACCAACATTTTAATTGATAGAATCTCTGAACTTAATAATGATTTGGCTATTCAAAATAATGAGTTAGGATACTCTCTTGAGTATAGACTCACAAGGTTCTGTCAAAAGAACGCTTATAATGATGAATTGGTTGTGCATTATGAAGGGCCAAAAGAGGAACCTATACCTCCTAAAATTGATCTTGGGGATTTTTGCCCTATTAAATTTAGCCCTTTTGATTACTTTTGCTTTCCTCACAGAAAACTTTCTGCCCAACATAGAAAATATGAAATGAGTTCCACCGATCTAACTTATTACTACGGCACTACCTAGATCTATCCTTGCTTTTATGCCTAGCTAGGGGCGTTAAACCATAGCGCTTGTTGGGAGGCAACCTAATTTTATTTTTAGTTTTTGCTTTTGATTCTGTTTAGGAATAAATAATACATCTAGCCTCTGTTTGGATGTGGTTTTATGTTTTAATTAGTGTTTGTGCCAAGTAGAACCTATAGGATAACCTACGATGATAGTTGATTTGATTCTGCTGAAAAACATTAACTTTGCACGCACAAATATAATTTTGTTAAATCACAGAAACGTGCTTTTAAGTTGATTCTTTTTGCTTCTGTTCAATAAACAAATTGTCCAGGACTTCCTTTTTTGGTAGGATTTTTAGAGTTCTAGAAGTTTGCGTTAGTTGCAGATTGCTACAGACTATTCTGTTTTTGACAGATTCTGTTTTGCGTGTGTTGTTTGCTTATTTTGATGAATCTATGGCTAGTAAAATAGTTTATGATCCATAGAGAAGTTGGAATACAGTAGGTTTAACACCAATATAAATAAATAATGAGTTAATTACAATACCTTAAAGTAGTCTTTCGTTTTCTTTCTCTAACGGAGCTCACGAGATTTTTATTGAGTTTTGTGTTGTGAAGTTTTCAAGTTTTGGGTGAATTCTTTTGATGGATTATGGAACAAGGAGTGGCAAGAGCCGAAGCTTGGGGATGCCCATGTCACCCCCAAGATAATCCAAGGACACCAAAAAGTCAAAGCTTGGGGATGCCCCGGAAGGCATCCCCTCTTTCGTCTACTTCCATCGGTAATTTATTTGGAGCTATATTTTTATTCACCACATGATATGTGTTTTGCTTGGAGCGTCTTGTATTATTTGCGTATTTGCTTGTTAGTTTACCACAATCATCCTTGCTGTACACACCTTTTGAGAGATCCATACATAAATTGGAATTTGCTAGAATACTCTATGTGCTTCACTTATATCTTTTGAGCTTGATAGTTTTGCTCATAGTGCTTCACTTATATCTTTTGAGCGTGATAATTTTTGCTCTAGTGCTTCACTTAGATCTTTTAGAGCACGGTGGTGGATTTGTTTTAAAGAAACTATTGATCTCTCATGCTTCACTTAGATTATTTTGAGAGTCGTTAATAGCGTGGTAATTTGCTTAATATTAATATACTTGGTATTCAAGATATGTGAAACTTTCTTTTGAGTGCGTTGAATACTAAGATAAGTTTGATGCTTGATAATTGTTTTGAGATATGGAGGTGATAATATCAAAGTCGTGCTAGTTGAGTAATTGTGAATTTGATAAATGCTTGTATTGAAGTTTGCAAGTCCCGTAGCATGCACGTATGGTTAAAGTTGTGTAACAAATTTGAAATATGAAGTGTACCTGGCTTGTACATCCTTATGAGTGGCGGTCGGGGACGAGCGATGGTCTTTTCCGACCAATCTATCCCCCTAGGAGCATGCGCGTAGTACTTGATTTTTGATGACTTCTAAATTTTTGCAATAAGTATATGAGTTCTTTTGACTAATGTTGAGTCCATAGATTATACGCACTTTTTCCTTTCCGCCTTTGCTAGCCTCTTCGGTACCGTGCATTGCCCTTTCTCACCTTGAGAGTTGGTGCAAACTTCGCCGGTGCATCCAAACCCCGTGATACGATACGCTCTATCATACATAAACCTCCTTATATCTTCCTCAAAACAGCCACCATACCTACCTATCATGGCATTTCTATAGCCATTCCGAGATATATTGCCATGCAACTTCCATCATCATCATCATGACATACATTACTTTTGTCATATTGCCATTGCACGATCATGTAGTTAACATCGTATTTGTGGCAAAGCCACCATGCATTATTTTTCATACATGTCACTCTTGATTCATTGCACCATCCCGGTATACCGCCGGAGGCATTCATATAGAGTCATATCTTGTTCTAAGTTTCGAGTTGTAATCCTTATGTTGTAATCAACAGAAGTGTGATGATCATCATTATTAGAGCATTGCCCAAAAAGAAAAAAAAAAGAAGAAGAAAGGCCAAAAGAAAAAAAAAGAAAGGCCCAAAAAAAGAAAAAAAAGAAAAAAATAAAAAAAATAAAAATGGCAATGCTACTATCTCTTTTTCCACACTTGTGCTTCAAAGTAGCACCTTGTTCTTCATGTAGTGAGTCTCATAAGTTGTCTTTTTATACTAGTGGGAATTTTTCATTATAGAACTTGGCTTGTATATTCCTATGATGGGCTCCCTCAAATGCCCTAGGTCTTCATGAGCAAGCGAGTTGGATGCACACCCACTAGTTTTCTTTTGATGAACATAAATAGCTCTAGTGCATCCGTTGCATGGCAATCCCTACTCCTCATGTTGACATCAATTGATGGGCATCTCCATAGCCCGTTGATTATCCTCGTCAATGTGAGACTTTCTCCTTTTTTGTCTTCTCCACACAATCCCCATCATCATATTCTATTCCACCCATAGTGCTATATCCATGGCTCACGCTCATGTATTGCGTGAAGGTTGAAAAGGTTTGAGATTATTTAAGTATGAAACAATTGCTTGGCTTGTCATCGGGGGTATAGAAGTTGGGAACATCTTTGTGTGACGAAAATGAAGCATAACCTAACTATATGATTTTGTAGGGATGAACTTTCTTTTGCCATGATATTTTGAGAAGACATGATTGCTTTGATTAGTATGCTTGAAGTATTATTATTTTTATGTCAATATGAACTCTTGTGTTGTATCTTTCGGATCTGAATATTCATACCACGATTAAGAAGATTTACATTGAAATTATGCCAAAGTATCACTCCGCATCAAAAATTCTCTTTTTATCACTTACCTACTCGAGGACGAGCAGGAATTAAGCTTGGGGATGCCTGATACGTCTCCAACGTATCTATAACTTTTGATTGCTCCATGCTACTTTATCTACTGTTTTGGACTATATTGGGCTTTATTTTCCACTTTTATATTATTTTTGGGACTAACCTATTAACCGGAGGCCCAGCCCAGAATTGCAGTTTTTTTGCCTATTTCAGTGTTTCGAAGAAACGGAATATCAAACGGAGTCCAAACGGAATGAAACCTTCGGGAACATGATTTTCTCATCAAACGTGATCCAGGAGACTTGGACCCTGCTCCAAGGAACAAAAGAGGCGGTCACGAGGATGGGGGGCGCCCCCCAGGGCGCGCCCCCTGCCTCATGGCCCCCCTGTTGCTCCACCGACGTACTCCTTCCTCCTATATATACCTACGTACCCCCAAACGATCAGAACAGGAGCCAAAAACCCAATTCCACCGCCGCAACCTTCTGTATCCACGAGATCCCATCTTGGGGCCTGTTCCGGAGCTCCGCCGGAGGGGGCATCCACCATCGAGGGCTTCTACATCAACACCATAGCCCCTCCGATGAAGTGTGAGTAGTTTACTTCAGACCTTCGGGTCCATAGCTAGTAGCTAGATGACTTCTTCTCTCTTTTTGGATCTCAATACAATGTTCTCCCCCTCTCTCGTGGCCATAAGCCTTTTGTGGAGGTTATCTCGTTCCGAGCGTGTTTCCAGGATGATGAATGCATCGTCATTCGGACTGTGTTCTTGTCCCGGGGCGGTTTGATTATTTCGTCCCTCGGGATCATTATGATCGGGCGTCTGCTCAGAGCTGTGTTCGGCGTGACCTGGCTCATCCTGCTCGATTACTGGGTCCATATGGTCGTTGTTGCCTTCTGGGGTGTCGATCTTTCTGGCGCTCTTGTCGCTATTTTTACTGTTGCTGGACTTGGAGCAGCGTCTACGCCGTCGTTTTGGCTTTTGCCCGGGAGTTTTATCTTCCGGGTTGTCGACGTCGTCCTCTTTGGACGTATCCACCATGTATATATCGTATGACGAGGTGGTAGTCCAGCGCCCCAGCGATTCGGAATCTTCTCCTGCATCGTCGTCCATACCGTCGATATCTTCGGAGTCGGAGTCAAGCACGTCTGATACATCGTCGACAGTGGCAATGAAGTGGGTGGTGGGTGGGCAACTAATTCCTTCGTCGCCTACTTCCCGCTCGAGCCGGACATAGTTCGGCCAAGAGTCTCTAACACCGATACGAGTCCGGGGGTCCGGTGTCACAGGCTTCTTTGGGGGTGAGGCATGTGTTCGGCTCTAACGCCGATGAGCGGGTGGCCTGCGGGACGGGGTCCATCCACCCGTCCTCGGGCGACGCAATCTGCTCCGAATTTAGGTCCGGGGCTCCTGCAGGGGTGATACCCCGAGTGTTGTCCGACAGCAGGTCTAAGTCGTGCTCATCGTGACTGTCCGGCGCTCCTGGCGCAGGCCCGAACCCGTCGAAGATCAAGTCTCCATGGATATCAGCCGTGTAGTTCAGGTTTCCAAACCTGACCTGGTGGCTAGGGGCGTAGCTATCGATCTGCTCCAGTTGGCCAAGCGAATTGGCCCGCAGTGCGAAGCCACCGAACACGAAGATCTGTCCGGGGAGAAAAGTCTCACCCTGGACCGTGTTGTTGACGATTGAAGGAGCCATCAAGCCTTGCAGCGACGACACAGAGGAACTCTAAATGAAAGCACCAATATCGGTGTCAAATCTGGCGGATCTATGGTAGGGGGTCCCGATCTGTTCGTCTTAGGCTGATGGTAACAGGAGGCAAGGGAAACAATGTTTACCCAGGTTCGGGCCCTCTCGATGGAGGTAAAACCCTACTTCCTGCTTGATTGATATTGATGATATGAGTAGTACAAGAGTTGATCTACCACGAGATCGTAGAGGCTAAACCCTAGAAGCTAGCCTATGATGATTATGATTGTGATCATCCCTCTAAGGACCGAACTCTCCGGTTTATATAGACACTGGAGAGGGCTAGGGTTTACATGGAGTCAGTTACAAGGAAGGAAATATAATATCTGGATCGCCAAGCTTGTCTTCCACGCAAAGGAGAGTCCCATCCGGACACGGGACGGAGTCTTGAGTCTTGTATCTTCACGCTCCAACAGTCCGGACAAAGTATATAGTCCGGTTGTCCGGATACCCCCTAATCCAGGACTCCCTCATCGGCCATTTCCCTTTCTGATCGCCGGCGTAGCTGTACCCGTCGTCGGCTGGTGGAGGATTGTCTGATTCGTCGGAGCAGGAGCCGTCGTCGTCGGAGGAGGAGTCGATGATGACGAGGCCCTTCAGGCGCTGGACGGTCCGGTCCTGCTGGCACCTGAGCTTGGCCAGCCGAGTCGCCTCCTTCACCCTCTCCAACGCCTCCTGCTCGGACTGCTCGATGGCAAGCGAAAGAGCCTTGGCGTTCTTCCGGCGGAGCCGCCGAGCGTCCTTCTGCGTCGTCGTAAGTGATCGGCGGTAGACCCACGCGAGGAGCCGCTGGTCCTCGTCGAGCTCCGCCGATAACTCACGCCGGCGACAGACAGAGCTCTCCACAGCCTCCGTCTCCCTTGCCCGCTGCCTCCCACGGCGGGCGGCGCGCGCCTCCGACTCCGGCGTGCGCGTCCGGGCCGGCCGGGCGGGCACAAGCACCCATCGCTCCCCACGAGGGGGAGTAGTAGCCGGCAGGGCGAGGGGACAGCATGGGGAAGCAGCAACCGGCGAGGCGATGGGACGGCTTGCGGGAGGTGCCGATTGCGCTGGCCGCCTGTTGGAGCTGCCCATGGGCCGACGGTGAAGCGCGGGCGGCTGCGGCGAGGCTGCAGATCCGGAGCTGCCCGCGGTGTCCACCTTGGACCGCTCAAAGGCGATTTTCGGAGGGCAAGCTCATACTCCGGATCCACCTCGTCGTTGGAGCAGCTACCGGAGCTCGACATTGTGCCGGATTCGATCGGAATCGGTGAGGGGAGAGGAGAGAACGGAGTGAGAGAGGAGAGTGAGTGAGCTAGGGTTTCGGACCGACGATGCCGACGGTTTTTTTTGTGGGACATCCATGGGGTCGGTGGTGGGCTGAGCTTGTCAGGCGGGCGCGCTCGGGCGTGCCCGGGCCACCCCATAGCCGTCCTATATTTGGGCTGGATATGGGGGGTGCTGCTCAGTCCGGGCGTTTGAGGCCCGTTTAAGGCGTACGTCTGGCTCGAGAAAACCTGACTGGGCAGCCCGCCCGAGCGTATGAGGCGGATTTCAAAAGTCCGGTTGTAGATGCTCTAAGGCGCGTCCGACTTTACATGGTCTTTGTTTTACGATTTTAATCGTTAATATATATCAAAGTAAATAGACTGAACATGTATAAATCAGGTCATCATATTTGTCTTGTTAAACAATTTTATTTCGCATGTTTGGATACCAATTTTATATACATACAATAGGTGAAAATCATAGTTAAAGTTGTGCAAACTAGAAAAGTCAACTAGCCACTTACATTTTAGAAAGGAGGGAGTACTTGTCTGCTTGTTCAAAACGTGAAGGGGAAAATAATCCAAAACAAGCTACAGATTTGCTCAAGTGAAATATTTTCTGCGCTCCAAAGAGATCCAAGCTCCGATGGTTTGTTCTTTTTATTATGGTTTTGTTAACGGGATTGCTAAATCTCAGACGGATCGAGATTTAACGAAGTCTTAGTCAATGCTATATTCGTAAGATATTACATGAAGATCCGTGTAATAAAATATTTTATTTTGTATATTCTATCACTTGATTGAGATCTAGCCACACCCTTTTTTTAATTTCAGTTGGTGAATTTAAAAAAATATCAATTCTATTTTTTCGCTCGAGAAAAGATACTTTTGGAGAATCCATCAATGACAAGGCTAGCACTCAAGCAACTGATTTCCATCGTGATTACCATCACCTCGCGCGCATGATGCATCTCCCTGTGGGGGAGGTCAGGCGAGATAGTAACGTGGCCCATGTTGAAGTCGTAACACGGACCATGTTGCAGAGGATGGGTAACCGCAAGGTACATGTGGCAGCTCAACCTTGAATTGCAACATGGCCCATGGCGGTCGGTCGCAACATGGGTTATGCTGCAAATGACGGGGCATCAACAGAGGCGGTTGAAGCATAGATCATGTTGTAGTGATTTTTACATGAACCATAGAAAACTGTCCATGAAGTGCAATATGACTCATGTCACAAAGCTTTGAATGCATCACGACTGACACCTGACGGCTGTCCCATATGCCATCCAGCACCTACGGAGGCGGTCGATGCGATTCGATTATCATCTAGTCGATGCGTAGTATCACCCACATTAATATTCGGCAAAGGTCTCTTTTAGATCTATAAGAGAATTATTATTTTTTAGATGTTAATCCTCAACCTCTTGAGATTTTCTTTGCACTCAATCAACATCGTGAACTCAGACAAATAATTTTTACACTAAAAGAACAAACCATTAATGCACAATGTACAGTTTTCTATATCTTTATATACGAAGAAACATGTAAATCGTTTATTTGCCTGAGAATTTCTTAGCTCTACGTCAAAGTTGAGTGCGTTCTTTCACATGTTGTTGGACCTCCAGTCGAGGAAACACTTGCGTCAGACGGTCCTATATACGGCGAATCCTATTTCTCGCTTATTGCAACAAATAGTTGATGGTTCATATATGAGTTTCGCTCCATGGGCCAGGGCAAGTGGCAACATGTATCTGTTACTCGCGTCCACATGCAGTTATTCTGGAAAGTCCTATATGACGCAAGTGTCAAGTTGCTGGGGCTTCGCACAGAGCGTCCAATTGGGGTTGTGCCCTCACAGTGTATCGAACCCAGGATCTTATCCTGAAAGGGAAGGGGATACAACCAGCTGAACCAGCGCGCTTTCGTGATTATAAGATAACACAAACTATTAAGAACCTCAGCACAACTTCGCAAAATTTCTAAAATTACGAGCGCAATTTTTTCTAAGGCAGCGCAAATCATTAAATGCTGAAAATATTTTCTGAAAGTTCTAAAAACAAAATTTGGAAGAGCGAATTATTTCTGAAACTGCCGAAGAAATTTTTTAAACATGATCATTTGTTGAAATTCATGAACAATTTTTGGGATGGGATATTTTTTGAAACTTCTAAAAAAATGGAAGCATGAATATTTTTAAAATTTATAAAGAATTTTTGAAAAGGGGAACATTTTATGAAGTTGCGAATATTTTTAAATAACCTTTTTTTAAAAGAAAAATAAATTTTTTAGACTTTTTTTTAAAAGACAGACATAATTTTTCGAAAAGATAAACAAAATTTGAAAACATGATTTTTTATTAAATTTGCGAACAATTTTTGAACCATACACAATGGTTGAAACACCTGCAAATATGGGAACATGAACATTTTTAAAAATTTGTGGACTATGTTTTAAAGCAGGAACATTTCGGAAATTCCGAATAATTTTTTAAAACATGTGAACATTTTGAAGAAAAATATGCTGAATAAAATTTGAAAAAACGACCATCTTTTGAATAGTGCAACCAATTTTTTGAAATGTGAACATTTTTTAAAAACACTGAAAAAATGAACATTTTGCGAACAGTTTTCGAAACATGATTTCTTGTTAAAATTTGTGACGAATTATTTATAATGGGGACATTTTAAAATTCTGAACATTTTTTAAAATCATGGACATTTTTTCAGATGTTTGAACAAAACAATGAAACGCAACAATATTTTTTCAATAGGAAAAATTGAAGGAAAAAATAAAACTAGAAATGGAAAATTAAAATGAAAGGAAAGAAAAGAAAAAACAAAATAGAAACAAAAGAAAAACAAACAGAAATGGGAAAGAGTAGCAAAAAGAAAAAAAAGAAAAAGGAAAAAAAAGGAAAGGGAAAAAATATAACAAGAAAAAAGACCGGTTCAGTAAGCTTTTGGAAGTTTCCTAAAACAAAAAGAGGCTGAGAACGTCTAGAACATTCCAAAACCTGGGACGTTGAACGCTTAAACGGCCGGCTCAGCTCGAACAATCGCTCGATCTCCTCTGTCCGAAACAATGATAGTTCGATGCAAAATACGTCGAATAGGGATTTCCAGTTATTCTATTAGTGGAACGGCGAAATCACTAATTAAGGAGTTCTCTTCCAAAGGTCACTTCCACCCTCACATGTTGCGACAAGTGGCACGCTGCACGTGCGCCACTTGTCACAAGCAGAGAGTTTTTCCTTTTTTCTAGATTCATTTATTCAAAACATTTTATCTCTTAAGCTGTGCGTTTAAATCTTTTACTAGATACCATGTTGCTAGGTCTTGACAAACTTTTTCTTTCGCAAAAAAAAAAGAAAAAAATAGGGAAAAAGCCCATACCAGGAGCACGTTTTCTTTTCCTTTTTCCGAAAGCCGTTTCCGAGAGGCATGGCCGTGCCTTTCGCGGAAGCAAATCCGTGCCTCTCGTGGAAGCAAAACCGTGCCTCTTGTCGAAGGAAAATATAAAATATTTTTTTTCGTTTCCGAGAGGCAGGACCATCCCTCTCACGGGAGCAAAACCGTTCCTCTGACGAAAGGAAAAAAAAGAAAACGCTTTTGAAAGCAAAACCGTGTCTCTGCCTCTCGCGTAAGGAAAACCGTGCCTCTCACGGAAGGGAAAAATCGAGAAAACACATTTTTTTTTGTTTTCCGGGAGACACAGAAGCAAAACCGCGCCTCTCATATAAGGACAAAAAAAGAGAAAAAGGTTTTTCTTTCTGTTTCTGAGAGGCAAGGCCGTGCCTCTCGCGAAAACAAATTCATGCCTCTAGTAAAAGAAAGAAAAGAAAAGAAACATGTATTTTCGTGCAATTTTTTTGAATTTCATTTTTCTCAAAAAGCTAAGAAAGACCAGTGAAGAATCAAAAAGCCAAAAAAAACCCACAAGAAATCATCTAAAAATCTGAAAACACGTGAAAAAAAATCGGAGGGAGTGTCCAGAGCGTGACACGTAGCGGCGGCTCAGAGCGCGCCAAGTAGCACCCCTCAGCCAACCCCAGGTGACTGATACGTCTCTAATGTATCTATAATTTATGAAGTATCCATGCCATGTTTATAACAATTTTACATGATTTTAATATGATTTGATTAGAACTAACCCGGACTGACGCTGTATTCAGCAGAACTACCGTGGTGCTGTCTTTGTGCAGAAATAAAAGTTCTCAGAATGGGCTGAAAATTGACGAAGAATATTTTTGAAAAATATAAAAAATACTGGAGTGAAAAGATACCAGAGAAGAGCCACGAGGAATCCACAAGGGTGGACCACACGCCCTACCCCCCTGGGAGGGTGCTCCGTTCTTGTCGTCGCCTCGTGGACCCCCTTGATGTGAGACCGACTCCAAAAATTCCTATAAATACCAAAACCCCCAGAAATAAACCTAGATCAAGAGTTCCACCGCTGCAAGCCTCTGTAGGAACGAAAAATCAATCTGGGCCCTCTCTGGCACCCTGCCGGATGGGGCCATCATCACCGAAGGCCATGGAGGAGGATCCCAGAGGGGGCCATCATCGCCATGGAGGCCAAGGACCAGAGGGAGAACCTCTCCCCATCTAGGGGGGGAGTCCATGGGGGAGGAAGCACAAAGGGGAGAATCTCTCCTCCTCTCTCGGTGGCGCCGGAGTGCCATCGGGGGAACCATCACCGCGGTGATCATCTTCATCAACATCACCATCTTCATCATCATCCTCATCTCTTTTACGCAGTCCACTCTCCCGCACCCCGCTGTAATTCCGTACTTGAACATGGTGCTTTATGCCACATATTATGATCCAATGATGTATTGCCATCCTATGATGTTTTGAGCAGATTTCTTTTGTCCTTTGGATGGATTGATGATCTAAATTGGTTTGAGTTGTATGTTTTATTTTGGTGTTGTCCTATGTCAAGGAAATATGCCCTAGAGGCAATAATAAAGTTGTTATTTATATTTCCTTATATCATGATAAATGTTTATTATTCATGCTAGAATTATATTAACCGGAAACTTAGTACATGTGTGAATACATAGACAAACAGAGTGTCACTAGTATGCCTCTACTTGACTAGCTCGTTGAATCAAAGATGGTTAAGTTTCCTAGCCATAGACATGAGTTGTCATTTGATTAACGGGATCACATCATTAGAGAATGATGTGATTGACTTGACCCATTCCATTAGCTTAGCACTTGATCGTTTATTATATTGCTATTGCTTTCTTCATAACTTATACATGTTCCTATGACTATGAGATTATGCATCTCCCGAATACCGGAGGAACACTTTGTGTGCTACCTAACGTCGCCACGTAACTGGGTGATTATAAAGGTGCACTACAGGTGTCTTGGATGGTACTTGTTGAGTTGGCATAGATCGAGATTAGGATTTGTCACTCCAATTGCCGGAGAGGTATCTCTGGGCCCTCTCGGTAATGCACATCACTATAAGCCTTGCGAGCAATGTGACTAATGAGTTAGTAGCGGGATGATGCATTACGGAATGAGTAAAGAGACTTGCCATTAACGAGATTGAACTAGGTATTGAGATACTGACGATCGAATCTCGGGCAAGTAACATACCGATGACAAAGGGAACAACGTATGTTGTTATGCAGTTTGACCGATAAAGATCTTCGTAGAATATGTGGGAACCAATATGAGCATCCAGGTTACGCTATTGGTTATTGACCGGAGACGTGTCTCGGTCATGTCTACATAGTTCTCGAACCCGTAGGGTTCGCACGCTTAACGTTCAGTGACGATCGGTATTATGAGTTTATGTTTTTTGATGTACCGAAGGTAGTTCGGAGTCCCAGATATGATCACGGACATGACGAGGAGTCTTGAAATGGTCGAGACATAAAGATCGATATATTGGATGACTATGTTTGGATATCGGAAAGGTTTCGAGAGAGTTCGGGCATATACCGGAGTACCGGGGGTTAATGGAACCCCCCGGGGAGTCAATGGGCCTTAATGGGCCATAGTGGAAAGGAGGAGGAGGCGGCCAAGGTGGGGGCGCCCCCCCTCCCCAAGCCCAATCCGAATTGGGAGGGGGGGCGGGCCCCCCTTTCCTTCTCTTCTTCTCCCCCTTTCTTTCCTCTCCTACTCCAACTAGGGAAGGGGGAATCCTACTCCCGCCGGGAGTAGGACTCCCCCCTTGGGCGCGCCTAGGAGGCCGGCCCTCTCCCCTCCTCCACTCCTTTATATACGGGGAGGGTGGCACGATACATCTCTAACGTATCTATAATTTATGAAGCATTCATGCCATTATATTATCTGTTTTGAATGTTTATGGGCTTTATTAAGCACTTTTATATTATTTTTGGAACTAACCTATTAACCGGAGGCCCAACCCATATTGTTGTTTTCTTGCCTATTTCAGTGTTTCGAAGAAAAGGAATGTCAAAGGGAGTCCAAACGGAATGAAACCTTCGGGAGCGTTATTTTTGGAACAGAAGCAATCCAGGGGACTTGGAGTGCAAGTCAGGGAAGCTTCAAGGAGGCCACGAGGCAGGGGGCGCACCCACCCCCTGGGCGCGCCCTCCACCCTCGTGGCCCCCTCGTGGCTCCCCTGACCGACTTCTTTCGCCTATATATTCCCATATACCCTAAAAACATCGAAGACGACAATAGATCGGGAGTTCCGCCGCCGCAAGCCTCTATAGCCACCAAAAACCAATCGGGACCCTGTTCCGGCACCCTGCCGGAGGGGGAAACCATCACTGGTGGCCATCTTCATCATCCCGGCGCTCTCCATGACGAGAAGGGAGTAGTTCACCCTCGGGGCTGAGGGTATGTACCAGTAGCTATGTGTTTGATCTCTCTCTCTCTCTCTCTCTCTCTCTCTCTCGTGTTCTCTCTTGCACGATCTTGATGTATCGTGAGCTTTGCTATTATAGTTGGATCTTATGATGTTTCTCCCCCTCTACTCTCTTGTGATGAATTGAGTTTTCCCTTTGAAGTTATCTTATCGGATTGAGTCTTTAAGGATTTGAGAACACTTGATGTATGTCTTGCCGTGCTTATCTGTGGTGACAATGGGATATCACGTGATCCACTTGATGTATGTTTTGGTGATCAACTTGTGGGTTCCGCCCATGAACCTATGCATAGGGGTTGGCACACGTTTTCGTCTTGACTCTCCGGTAGAAACTTTGGGGCACTCTTTGAAGTACTTTATGTTGGTTGAATAGATGAATCTGAGATTATGTGATGCATATCGTATAATCATGCCCACGGATACTTGAGGTGACAATGGAGTATCTAGGTGACATTAGGGTTTTGGTTGATTTGTGCCTTAAGGTGTTATTCTAGTATGGACTCTTGAATAGATAGAACAGAAAGGATAACTTTGAGGTGGTTTCGTACCCTACCATAATCTGTTCGTTTGTTCTCTGCTATTAGTGGATTTGGAGTGACTCTTTGTTGCATGTTGATGGATAGTTATATGATCCAATTACGTTATTATTGTTGAGAGAACTTGCACTAGTGAAAGTATGAACCCTAGGCCTTGTTTCCTACCATTGCAATACCGTTTAAGCTCACTTTTACCACTTGTTACCTTGCTGATTTTATATTTTCAGATTACAAAAACCTATATCTACCATCCATATTGCACTTGTATCACCATCTCTTCGCCGAACTAGTGCACCTATACAATTTACCATTGTATTGGGTGTGTTGGGGACACAAGAGACTCTTTGTTATTTGGTTGCAGGGTTTTTTGAAAGAGACCATCTTCATCCTATGCCTCCCACGGATTGATAAACCTTAGGTCATCCACTTGAGGGAAATTTGCTACTATCCTACAAACCTCTGTACTTGGAGGCCCAACAACGTCTACGAGAAGAAGGTTGTGTATTAGACATCAAGCTCTTTTGTGGAGCTGTTGCCGGGGAGGTGAGTGCTTGAAGGTATATCTTTAGATCTTGCAATCGAATCTTTTTGTTTCTTGTTTTATCACTAGTTTAGTCTATAAAAGAAAACTACAAAAAATGGAATTGAGTTTGTCTCATATGCTTCATCTTTTAATATATTTCGTAAGTATGATGGAAAGTAAAATTGTGCTCCATTGCTAGAAGAAGAATGCATTAAAACGCTTGGTACTAAATCTTTGAATGATCAGCATGATTGCAATGTTGTTAGTATGAACTCTTTGAATATCCATAGTACTAATGACGATTGCACTAGTCATGATGAAAATATCTCTTATAAGCATGTCAATTTTTGTGGAGTGCATAGAGTTTGCAAGTACACACCAAATAGGGAAGATAGATTTTGCAAGAGGCATAAGTATTTAGAAACCAAATGATTGCAAGAAAGGCTAGATGTTTGTGCTGAAAACTTAAAATTTCTTTGCCATACTTGTGAACTTTGCAATGAACGTGGTCATTTAAATCTCCGATGCAGATTGTTTCATGATTGAATCGTGTCCAAAAATTGTGATGACTTGATTTCTCTTGCACATCATAACGAACTTAGTTTTCTTTTGGGTTATGAAGAAATGAAACGCGTAACTAAGCATATTCCAGAATATAACCTTGAGAAATTACTTGATATTGATCTAGAGGAAATTTATATGTATTGTGCGGCGAATTTCATTGAAAATCCTTATATTGCCAATTACATAAAGAAAAGAAAGCAAATAGAAGATGAAGAGAACTAATTAAAGGGAAGAGACTTCTCAATATCCTCCTATTATTTCTTATGATGAATCAGGTAACGAGGAGGAGCTTTCTATTTAACCAGTCTCATTAATAAGGAGCTCAAAAAAGAGGGTTAAACCCACACATGATGTGAAGAAGAAAAAGAAAAGACGGAGAAGCAAAGGTAGAAAGGTATCCCTCCCAAATTATGTTTCTCCTATTACTCATTGTGATGATGATAATTGCTATACTATTGGTGCTATCCATACTATTAATGATGAGAGTGATTATGCTTATGATATGAAAACGCCCAAGCTTGGGGATGCTATGTTTGAGAATATATTTGCTACGATTAATATTTTTCCCAAGCTTGGGGATTCTATGTTTAATGAATATGATATTTTTAGCCTCCCAAGTTTTGATGTGCAAATTTATTATGATGATAGCATGCCTCCTATTTATGATGGTTATATTGATGAAAATGGGTTTGGAAGACTATCAACTTTAGGAAGTAATGATCCCACTATTTTGGAGGGTGTTGAATCTTATAATATTTATAAAAGTGGATTTGGAGAGGTCATGACTTTATTTAGTGATGAATCCACTATTTTGGAAGAGGTTTCAATTGATTATGATGAGAACAAAGTTGCTACTTATGATGATTATTGTGATGAAACTTATGCTATAAAAAGTAGTGATGATTATATTTATAAAACTTGTCATGATTATGATTACCTTTTTTTTTGAACATTACTCTTTTAATGTGGAAACAATTTATAGTATCCGAGTCTCTTATGATACTCCCACTATTCCGAATGAGAAGAATTTTGCTTATGTGGAGAGTAATAAAATTTCTATGCAAGTAGATCATGAAAAGAATGCTTTATGTGCTGGTTATATTGTTGAATTCATTCATGATGCTACTGAAAATTATTTTATGAGGGAGGAATATATGCTTGTAGTAATTGCAATAATATCAAGTTTCCTCTCTATGTGCTTAAAGTTTTGAAGTTATGCTTGTTTAGCCTTCCTATGCTAGTTGATTATTGTTCCCATAAGTTGTTTGCTCAAAAAATCCCTATGCATAGGAAGTGGGTTAGGCTTAAATGTTATAGTCATATGCTTCATGATGCTCTCTTTATGTTTCAATCCTTATCTTTTATGTGAGCATCATTGTCATCATCATGCCTAGCTAGAAAGGCATTAAACAAAAGCGCTTTTTGGGAGACAACCCAATATTTACCCTTAATGTTTTTGTGTGTCCACATAATTAAGCCACTGTATTAATCATGTTTTTTGGTTTTTTTCAAGAAAGTGCCAAGTAAGACCTTTAGGATAGCTTACGGTGATGGTTGTGTTAATCCTGCTGAAAATCAGAAACTTTTGCACCCAGTAAATTAGTTTTGGTAATTCACTGAAACGTGATTTTGATCTGATTCTTTTTGATATGCATTGGTACACATATTTCTCATGTTTCCTAATTTTGTAGGATTTTTGGAGTTCCAGAAGTATACGTTTGATACAGATTACTACAGACTGTTCTGTTTTTGACAGATTCTGTTTTCATTGTGTTGTTTGCTTATTTTGATGAATCTATGAGTAGTATCAGAGGGTATGAACCATAGAGAAGTTGGAATACAGTAGATATTACACCAATATGAATTTAGAATGAGTTCACAACAGTACCTAAGTGGTGGTTTTATCTTCTTATACTAACGGAGCTTACGAGTTTTTTGTTGAGTTTTGTGTTGTGAAGTTTTCAAGTTTTGGGTAAAGATTCGATGGACTATGGAATAAGAAGTGGCAAGAGCCTAAGGTTGGGGATGCCCAAGTCACCCCAAGGTAATATTCAAGGACAACCAAGATCCTAAGCTTGGGGATGCCCCGGATGGCATCCCCTCTTTCGTCTTCGTTCATCGGTAACTTTACTTGGAGCTATATTTTTATTCACCACATGATATGTGTTTTGCTTGGAGCGTCATTTTATTTTCTTTTGTTTTGCTTGCTGTTTGAATAAAATACCAAGATCTTAAATTCTTAAATGAGAGAGAGTCTTCACATAGCTACATAATTATTTAGCTACTCATTGATCTTCACTTATATCTTTTTGGAGTAGTTTGTCATTTACTCATGTGCTTCACTTATATCCTATGAGTAAATGGTTGAATGAGTTGAATATCATCAATCTTAAATTATATATGTTTCATATGCTTTATCCCATGGGGAGTAATGACTTCACATATATGAAGTAGAGGTGGTAAATTTATTGAAGGTTAGCAAACATTGTATTGGTCACTTGAACAATTCATGAAAGAATATTGAAGGAAGAGAGATTTCACATATAAATATACTATCTTAGACATCTTCTATGATTGTGAGCCCCATTAATTATTTTCAAACCTGAGCAAATTAGTTGAAATTGGACAAGGAAGACAACATAATGAGTTATGCTTGTGTATATTTGTATAGAAGTTATATTGTTATAGATCCTCCAACATGTGGTTCTTGCTATTTAGAATCCATTGCTAGCCAAAATATCTGTACTAAGTGGGAATACTGCTTGTGCATCCAAATTCCTTGAACCAAGTTTCTTCCATGAGTCTCCACCATATCTACCTATATGCAATATTTACCTGCCGTTCCAAGTAAATTTGCATGTGCCAAACTCTAAACCTTCAAATAATAATCTTTTTTGTATGCCCGAATCGCTCATGTAGCGACTAGGGGCTGTCCGTATCTTCCATGCTAGGTGGGTTATTCTCACGATGAGTGGACTCCGCTCATCATTCACGAGAAAAATGGCTGGTAACTGGGATGCCCAGTCCTATGATCAAAAGATCAAAAACAAATCGCAAATAATTTAAACAGAACTCCCCCAGGATTGTTGATAGTTGGACGGCACCCGTTGTTTCGGACAAGCCGTGGAGTGTGATTGTTGGTGGAGGGGGAGTAAAATCTTTACCTTTCTGTTTGGGAACTGCCTATAATGTATCTAGTATGGAAGATATTAGGAACTCTTGGTTGTTATGTTGACAATGAAAGCTTACCTCTCAAAATTATTTTTATCTCTATTTCAAAATTGAGCTCTGGCACCTCCGCAAATCCCCGCTTCCCTCTGCGAAGGGCCTATCTTTTACTTTATGCAAGAGTCAAGGTGATCTTCATCTTTCCCTTTTTCATTTTATCCTTTGGCAAGCACCTCGTGTTGGAAAGATCCTGATATATATATATCCAATTGGATGTAAGTTAGCATGAACTATTATTGTTGACATCACCCAAAGGTGAATATGTTGGGAGGCGAAATTATAAGCCCTATCTTTCTCAGTGTCCGATTAAAACTCCATAACCATAAGCATTGCGTGAGTGTTAGCAATTGTAGAGGACTATGATAGCTGAGTATGTGGAGTTTGCTAAATCAAAGCTCTGACATAGACCCTTCCTTAAAATAAGATGAATTGCAATTGTTTGATGACTGAGAATGAAGTTTGCTAGTTTTCAAGAAAGTTTATGGTCTATGCTTTAACGTGTGAATAGCTTGTTACTTGATCTTGAGAAGTTTTATGAGATGAACTACTGTTATGACATATAATGATGCTATAAAAGGTGATTGAAATTATCATTGATCAAACTTGTGCACCTGCTAGCATTCACACTTCATAAATTCTTTCTTTTATCATTTACCTACTCGAGGACGAGCAGGAATTAAGCTTGGGGATGCTGATACGTCTCCAACGTATCTATAATTTATGAAGCATTCATGCTATTATATTATCTGTTTTGAATGTTTATGGGCTTTATTAAGCACTTTTATATTATTTTTGGGACTAACCTATTAACCGAAGGCCCAGCCCATATTGTTGTTTTCTTGCCTATTTCAGTGTTTCGAAGAAAAGGAATATCAAACGGAGTCCAAATGGAATGAAACCTTCGGGAGCGTTATTTTTGGAACGAAAGCAATCAGGGACTTGGAGTGCAAGTCAGGGAAGCTTCGAGGAGGCCACGAGCACTAAAAAGAATACACTTTCGTGATGATACGTGTTT
Organism: Triticum dicoccoides; assembly: GCF_002162155.2. Classification (NCBI taxonomy): domain Eukaryota; kingdom Viridiplantae; phylum Streptophyta; class Magnoliopsida; order Poales; family Poaceae; genus Triticum; species Triticum dicoccoides. Next base: position 671,948,116 of record NC_041391.1, on the reverse strand, counting down.
GTCACAGTAGGTCGTGTTTTTTGTCATGCATGTACATCCATGACAAATTTATGACAGAATCAAGATAGTCATACCTGTGTTGTCGTAGAAGTGTTCCATGACATTACCAAAATTATCATCACGGAAGTGTCCACTTCCATGATGATAAATCGCGCGTCACAGAAGTGCTTTCGTCAAGGGTGACCGACACGTGGCATCCACCGTAACGGAACGCCGTTAAGCTATTGGGTCGGGTTTTGGATCTGATAACCCGTTAAGAGCCCAAACGAATGGGGATTTTCCACGTGTAAAATCATCATTGGCTGGAGGAAACACGTCTCGGCTCACCGTCGGGACAGATGTCATCCGTTCATTGGACCGAAGTCGACTATGATACGGTGACACGTGGCACGGCCCAACAGAGGCCCATTCCTGTGAAAAGGCCGGCCTGTTTGACTTGGTCAAAAGGTGGCGGCCTGGCCCACGGAAAGCCCTTTAACGGCCTGTTCGCATATAGCCCATTTACAGCCCGCTAACCCAGGGCCCGTTACGCCCTATCCAAATTAGGCCCAGTAGCGTCATCTGGGCCGTCCAATATGATTCAGCCCGTTTTAACTTCCGGCCCATGTGTGGCCCATGACTTCTTTCGGCCCATATGAGGACCTTTGTAACTCTTGGCCCATTAACGGCCCGTGGTGAAAATGGCCCGTAATGAACAATGTATCACTTTATACCCATTAACGGCCCGTTATTCCATTGGGCCGTTGAGGGAGTCCTGGACTAGGGGGTGTCCGGACAGCCGGACTATCATCGTCAGCCGGACTCCAAGACTATGAAGATACAAGATTGAAGACTTCGTCCCATGTCCAGATGGGACTTTCCTTGGCGTGGAAGGCAAGCTTGGCGATACGGATATGTAGATCTCCTACCATTGTAACCGACTCTGTGTAACCCTAGCCCTCTCCACTGTCTATACAAACCGGAGGGTTTTAGTCCGTAGGACACACAACCATTACAACAATCATACCATAGGCTAGCTTCTAGGGTTTAGCGTCCTTGATCTCGTGGTAGATCCACTCTTGTACTACCCATATCATCAATATCAATCAAGCAGGAGTAGGGTTTTACCTCCATCGAGAGGGCCCGAACCTGGGTAAAAACATCGTGTCCCTTGTCTCCTGTTACCATCCGCCTAGACGCACAGTTCGGGACCCCCTACCCGAGATCCGCCGGTTTTGACACCGACATTGGTGCTTTCATTGAGAGTTCCTCTATGTCGTCACCGATAGGCTTGATGGCTTCTTCAATCAACAACAACGCAGTCTAGGGTGAGAATTTTCTCCCCGGACAGATCTTCGTGTTCGGCGGCTTTGCACTGCGGGCCAATTCGCTTGGCCATCTGGAGCAGATCGAAAGCTACGCCCCTGGCCATCAGGTCAGATTTGGAAGCCTAAACTTCACGGCTGACATCCGCGGAGACTTGATCTTCAACGGATTCGAGCCACAGCCGAGCGTGCCGCGCTGTCACGATGGGCATGATTTAGCTCTGCCGCCGGACAGTGCCCTGGAGGCCGCACACGAGTTCGCTCTGACCCATAGTTCGGAGCAGACCGTGCAGATCGAGGACAGGTGGCTGGACACCGCCTCGGGTGCTGCAACTTCTACGGCGATGGAGCCGAATATTGACCATGTCCCTTATAAAGCTCGTGACTCCGAGGCGCCGGACTCCTTGCCGGACTCCGAACCTCCCGCGCCCCTGTCAATCGAAGTCGATTGGGCGTCGATCATGGAATTCACCGCCGCGGACATCTTTCAGCACTCGCCCTTTGGCGACATTCTAAATTCACTAAAGCATCTCTCGTTATCAAGAGAACCCTGGCCGGATTGCGGTCAGGATGGTTGGGATGCGGGCGACGAAGAAATTCAAATCCCACCCACCATCCACTTTGTAGCCCCTGTCGACGATCTAACCGACATGCTAGACTACGACTCCGAAGACATCGACGGTATGGACGATGATGCCGGAGACGATCAAGAACCAGCGCCTACAGAGCACTGGAAGGCCACCCCAACCCATGATGTATATATGGTGGACACCCCAAAAGGAAGCGATAACGAGGAACAACGGGACGCGGCAAAGGATAATTCCGCCGACAAACGCCGCCCTAAGTCCCGCCTCGACAAAAACAGCACTCCTAATGACCCAGCAGTAGAGCAGGGCAAACCAGTGGACGACGAACATGCAACCAAGCAACCGTCCGAACAGGACGAATTGGATAATCAATCCATGCCCGGCCAAAACAACAGTCCAGACGATCTCACGCCGGACACACCACCGGAGCATAAGAACCTTCACAAAAGACTTGTCGCCACTACAAGAAGTCTGAAAAAGGAAAAACGGAAGCTCAAAACAGCGGAAGACATACTCAGAATGAGGTGGAGCAAAGTACTCAAGACCGCGGACAAATACGGCAATAGCCACCACACAAAGAGCTACCCGAAGCGCAAGCTGCTGCCAGAATTCGACGAGGAAGCCATAGAGCCCCCACAGTCAAAAAGCAAAGAGGCCGCCTGGCCGGATAGACGACCAGATGACAGGCCAAAAGCGACAAGCGGCACCGCACACAAGACGACACATGATCCTCATAAAACAGACGGCCCCGTTAGGTCCATTTATGGGCCAAAAAAGAGGGCCCCAGAAAGCAACAGAACACGCCGCATGTTCGAAGATAACGACACGCCTAAATACAGGGGCGCCGCACACCCACTATGTTTCACCGATGAGGTGCTGGATCATGAATTTCCAGCGGGATTCAAACCCGTAAACATAGAGGCATACGACGGAACAACAGACCCCGGAGTCTGGATTGAGGATTATATACTACACATACACATGGCTAGAGGAGATGATCTCCACGCCATAAAATATCTACCCCTCAAGCTCAAAGGGCCAGCTCGGCATTGGCTCAAAAGCCTCCCAGAAAATACTGTTGGAAGTTGGGAAGAGCTCGAGGACGTGTTTAGAGCAAATTTTCAAGGGACTTATGTCCGCCCTCCGGAGTTAGACGATTTAAGTCACATAACTCAACAGCCCGGAGAGTCAGCGCGCAAATTCTGGAACAGGTTTCTTACCAAAAAGAACCAAATAGTCGACTGTCCGGACGCCGAAGCCTTAGCAGCTTTTAAACATAATGTCCGAGACGAATGGCTCGCTAGACACCTCGGCCAAGAGAAGCCGAGAACAATGGCCGCGCTAACAAGCCTCATGACCCGCTTTTGCGCGGGGGAGGACAGCTGGCTAGCAAGATGCAGCACCAGCGACCCGAGTACATCCGAGATCAGAGATGGAAACGGAAAATCACGGCGCAAAAAGGACCAGCGCCGAAATAAAGAAAAGAGCCCAAAGAATACGGCGGTCAACGCCGGATTCAAAAGCTCGCGGCCGAACAACAAAACACTGCCTCTTAAGGACAACAGTGAAGAGCTATCCAACTTAAACAAAATTTTGGATCGGATATGTAAAATCCACAGCACCTCCGGAAGGCCTGCAGACCACACCCACCGAGATTGTTGGGTCTTTAAATAGTCCGGCCGACTCAACGCCGAACACAAGGGGCTCAACGCGCCAAGCGAGGATGATGACGAACCCCACCAGTAGAGCGCCGGAAAACAGAAGACTTTCCCGGAAGAAGTCAAAACATTAAACTCACTTCAGGTGATAATACGGAACAACAATGCGGAACTCGCCAAAGTAGGTGTCACACGGTCCACCCCAGCGGAACCTCGAGATTGGATGTCAAAACCAATTACCTTCGACCACCTGGACTATTCCAAAAGTATTCGAAACGCAGGATGGACTGCCCTGATATTGGATCCTATAATCGACGGAGTACAATTTACAAAAGTCCTGATAGACGGCGGCAGTGATTTAAACCTGCTATATCCGGACACAATCCGCAAGTTGGGGATAGACCTTACTAAAATTCGACATAGTCGCACTTCCTTCAAAGGAGTGACGCCAGGCCCTTACGCCAAGTGCACGGGCTCCTTACTACTAGAAGTTGTGTCCGGGTCACCCGACAACTTCCGACGCGAAAAGCTAGTCTTTCATGTTACCCCATTCAAAAGTAGCCATCAAGCACTATTGGGACGTGAAGCTTTTGTCCGCTTTAATGCAATACCACACTACGCGTCTCTTACACTTAAAATGCCCGGTCCACGCGGCATCATCTCATTAAAAGGTCGTTCAAGACCCCGGAAACGGCTAGACGAGTCCGGCATAAATAAACTAGGGGCTCCCTAGCCGCACACCCCTTTACAAGGGGCTGTGCGTATGAGCTAATATAAGCTCAGCTTCATTCATTCATTTATATTTCGATTTTTAATTCATTTTTTGCACGATTACTTTTGAAACTAAGTTCCTCTCTTTTACAGATGAACAGCATGTTACACCCGTCCAGGATACAGCACAACGGAGACACAGGCACAGACGTGCAGTAGGGACCCGTGGCAAGGATTCTTTTCAGATTAAGACCCTGCGTAAACCTTTTTTACTGTCTCTTGTTGCTATATATCCCCTGGTTTCTCATTATAACCAGAGAGGAGACTGACGTTTTGGCATCGGCCGCGTTAGAGGACCTTGCGTGTACCTGGACACCAGGGGCTTAGGGCATTGTTCTGCCCGCTATCATAAAGACCGAATACCTTAGGGAGTATTCGGCGTCTCGAGTTAGGCCTTATATGCATCAGCTCCGAATCATGTCTTTGGTCAAATGTTGGGTTTGCCCGGCTCCTGTGTTTTGCTGCCTTACGTTCCGTATCATCGGCTAACGTGGCACCAGGAGAACTACTGCGATTGTGCCCCGGTTCGGCCGGGCGAGCACCTCAGTAGAGAAAGCCGAAAACTGACTGTCATGATACAGCGAGAGACTGGTCAACCACTCGATCGACTACCGGAATGTTTAGAATTCCTCCGCTTTGACGAAGGATCGCTTCCCGGTCAGGCACATACGCGCCCCAAATTCGGAGAGCGCGGTGCCCCTAGGGGCTATATTGTAGCCCCACCCTCGAACTCCTATGGCTAAGTGAAAGTGATAAAGCATTATAGTCCAGTTGCCTTGTTTGCTACGCTACCACCTCCTTCACAGGACCAAGACGTCGGATTAAGTGTGAAAATGCGCTATTTTTGTGAACACCCCCGCACCTTGTGCGTGGGGGCTGAAGCCGACGACTGCCATCTTTCAGGTTATACACACGTATACATAAACAGCCGCACAGGAGATATTTCAATACTTGAACGCACAAGTACAAAAAGTGCTTACATCATAAACATCGTTTTGCAAACCAAAACGTTCATTTGAATGTGACATTTTTTGAGCACTGCGACTCTATTACACGAGCACCACGCAGAACTTCCCCAAAATAGTGCTCGGCGGGTAACTGGCTCTCGTCCGAACCCTGGGTCGCAACAGCGGTGGCATCCATCTCTCTCCAATGTGTCTTCACACGGGCGAGGGCCATCCGTGCACCCTCTATGCAGGCTGACCGCTTCATCGCCTTGATATGCGGCACCGCCCCAAGAAATTGCTGCAATAGGCCAAAATAACTCTTCGGCTTGGGCCTATCCGGCCAGACATGAGTCACGATATCCGTCATGGCAAGTTCGGACAATCTATTCAGCTCAGCCCACTCGGCCAACCGATCGGTCAGTGGAAGTGAACGCTCCGGACTATGGAATTGAGACCAAAATAGCTCTTCCGTCCTGTGATCCTTCTGACTTCGGAAGTGCACAACGACATCTGCCGCACTCGCCACTAAGTCCATATAAGGATCCTCCGGACCCCACAGCTGGCCAAGCTGAGCATACTTTGGATCTGTAAACCTTCGGCGCAGCAGAAAGGGCTTGCCAGCCACAATGTCTCCGGCCTGGCGCAGCTCCTCCTTTATAGCCCGCATTGCAGAGCGGGCATCCTTGGCTTCGGCGGTGGCCTTCCCCAGGTCTTCTCGCTCTGCTAGGCGTTCCTTTTCAAGAACCTCATTACGGTCGGTAGCATCTTTCAACTTCACGGCCATTTCAGCCATCTCCTCCCTGCTTCGGCGGTGTGCAGCCCTTTCGGCTTCTAGCTCTTCGGCCGCCCTCGAGGCAGCCGCATCACTCCTTCTGGCTTGCTCCTTGGCTTGAGCAAGTTCTACCCGAAGGCTCTCCACAGCAGCAGCACCATCTGCATTTAGCACACATGTTGTAAGGAATGGGCTTTAGCTCCCTTACTAGGTGACAATGGAGAGAAAACCTACCTTGCGACTCGTCAAGTCGTTTATTGACCAGAGCGATGTCCGCATCCGCAACGTCGAGCTGCCGCTTTAGTTCGGCAACTCCATCAGTCCGGCTAGCCACCGAACTATCCGCCACCTGCACAGGAAAGGCGAAAATCAATACCTGGGATTTTGATCCTCGGCACGCTGTCGTTCTCGACACCCTACCGAGTCTCAGGGGCTACTATCTATACAGGGTGCACTTTATGTGTAAAACTGTCAAAAGATCCTTCAGCTCCCCCGGCCGCACACCAGTTGGTGCCGAACTATTCGGCCCCGCCGGACTCGGGGATACCCTCCGTGATGACACTTCAGGCTCGTCCGCCCTATCCGATGGTGCGGCAGATGGAGGCGTCTCGCTCTCCATCATCTCCGGACGGAGTTCCCCTGAAGACGAGCTCATCTGAGAAGGACGGAGATCCGAACTACAAGGTAAAAACTTAAGTTATCCTCAGAAGCACAAATAGGGATGTCCCTTATCACAAAACTCCTTTTTTTCCACTTACGGCTCGCTGGAGGGCTGATTCTTTAGGGGAGACTGTGCGGCCGGAGCCTCTCCGGACGCAGGATCCTCTGGTGAAGATCTCTTCCCCCGCTTCGGGGCTTTGGCCTCCGGGTTTTCGAAGGCGGTCCTCTTCTCCCCTTGGGAGGAGGGATTCTCGATCCCCCCTTCCTCAAAAGCCTCCTTGGTTGAGGCGGCAGTTCCTCTGTTCTCCCCTTCGCCTTCCTATGAAGGCGCAACCTCCAGCATCCTGACCAGCACGGGATCCGGCGCGGTCTCTGGGAGGGGGGCCGGACACCGTATCAGTTTTGCTTGCGCTATCCACTCCTGTTTAAAGGGCAATTGGTCAAAAGGCGAATCATAGAAAGGCAAACCAACGGTATGTCCGGACTCAGAGCTACTTACTTGTGTATCCGGGCGATTGCAGCTTAGGCCGGCGTCCTCGGTCAATTCCGGACACACCTCTTGTGATCCGAAGAACAATTTGTACATCTCCACGGGTGTTGTACCCATGAAGTGTTGGAGAATTCGTGGTCCCTCCGGATTAAACTCCCACAACCGGAGAGGAGGGAGTTTGCATGGCAGGAGACACCTAATCAGCATGACCTGTATCACCATGACCAGATCGATCTCCCTCGCTTGGAGGTCTCGAATCCGGCCCTGCAATAGGGGCACGTCCTTTGACGGCCCCCAGTTGAGCCCTTGGCTGACCCATGACATCAGCCGTTGTGGAGGGCCCGGGCGGAAGATGGGCGGCGGCTTCTGCCTGCTGCCCCTGGGAGCGGTTATGTAGAACCACTCCTGCTGCCACAAGCTGAGCTCCTCCTGAAAAGAGCCCTCGGGCCATGGAGCATCGGCCCTTCTGCTTACAACTGCCCCGCTGCACTCTGCTTGACGCCCCTCGATCATCTTCGGCTCCACGTCGAAGGTCTTAAGCCACAAGCCGAAGTGAGGGGTGACGCGGAGGAAGGCTTCACAGACGATGATGAATGAAGAAATATGGAGGATGGACTCCGGAGCCAAGTCGTGGAATTCCAACCCATAGTAAAACATGAGCCCCCTCACAAAAGGATCCATCGGGAAGCCTAAACCCCGACGGAGGTGGGATACAAACACGACATACTCGCCGGGCTCAGGGGTGGGAATGACTTGCCCTTTGGCGGGCAACCTATGCGAAATCTCGTAGGTCAGGTACTTGGCTTCTCGCAGCTTTAGCACATCTTCTTCCGTGACGGAGGAGGGCATCCACCGGCCCTGTGGGTCGGAGCCTGACATTGTTGAAGGTCCGAAGCGCTCGAATCTGGGGCTCAGGGTGTTGGAACTCGGGGCGAGGAGAAGATTCGATTGGGGATTGAAGAAAAGAAACAAGCCTTGGTCCCATTATAAAGGGGGAGAATACCAAGAGCCGTTCCCGTGACCGTTCGAGACTCGCCTCCGATAGAGGGGGCGTGGCGACGGGCACGGTTGGGTTACCCACGTCCGTATTGATGGGAATCCCGGAATAAGGGGAACACGATCTCTGCTTTGACAAGACGTGCCAAAGAAACCGCTTCGCTAAACACGCTGAGGTGGTATAATAAAAAACGATTCAAGTAAAGGCTTGGTAGTGGCGTGACGTCATGCCACAGAATACGTCAGCAGATTGAACTTGTGTACATATTATTCTCTCGACGGTGGAATGTGGAATTTATTTTGCAGAGCCGGACACTATCCTGGTGTTCACAATCTTCTATGAATTATTCGGAGGAGGAACCCGCCTTGCAATTCCGAACAATATGCACGCCGGACTCATCGTCATTGAAGCCAGGTTCAGGGGCTACTGAGGGAGTCCTGGACTAGGGGGTATCCGGACAGCCGGACTATCATCGTCAGCCGGACTCCAAGACTATGAAGATACAAGATTGAAGACTTCGTCCCATGTCCGGATGGGACTTTCCTTGGCGTGGAAGGCAAGCTTGGCGATATGGATATGTAGATCTCCTACCATTGTAACCGACTCTGTGTAACCCTAGCCCTCTCCGGTGTCTATATAAACCGAAGGGTTTTAGTCCGTAGGACACACAACCATTACAACAATCATACCATAGGCTAGCTTCTAGGGTTTAGCCTCCTTGATCTCATGGTAGATCCACTCTTGTACTACCCATATCATCAATATCAATCAAGCAGGAGTAGGGTTTTACCTCCATCGAGAGGGCCCGAACCTCGGTAAAAACATCGTGTCCCTTGTCTCCTTTTACCATCTGCCTAGACGCACAGTTCGGGACTTCCTACCCGAGATCCGCCGATTTTGACACCGACAGCTGTTTCCAGCCCAAGTTATCTTTCGGCCTTCTCAGGGCCCATTGATTCTTGGGCTCATTTGCAGCATTTGGTTACATACAGCCCGTTACTGTCATTTTCTGCTTGTGGGCCAAATTCAGCCCGTCGTTACAGTCGGCCCGTTTGCGGACCGTTAATACGTTGGGCCGTTTTCATGTCAAAAAAAACCCGTTGGGCTGTTTCCATAGAGTTATCAAATACGGCCTATTAACGGCCCGTTATGGTCCACGAATAGTACGGCCCATGATTGGCGAAATGATGATACATCCCGTAGAAGGCCCATGGATCCTATGGCCCGTATGAGGCCCATGGATAGTACGGCCTGTAGAAGGCCCATGGATCGTACGACCCGTAGAAGGCCCATGGACCCTACGGCCTGTAGAAGGCCCATGGACCCTAAGGCCCGTATAGAAGGCCGATGGATCCTATGGCCCGTGTAGAAGGCTGATGGATCCTACGGCCGGACGAAGGCCCATGGATCATACGGCCCACAGGAGGCCCATGGTTACAACAGTCCGCGTGTTGCCATGATTATTTTGGCCTAGTCACCAGAAATAGGCTATCGTGGCCACTAGGAAAACACAGAAAAAGAACTGCAGTGACTACAAGCAAACAACTAAACAAGACAATAAGGAAATAAATAAGCAAGCAATTAAGGCTACCCTATTACCGCTATTACACATATTACATCCACTGGGCATCAAAGTTCGCCACCAGTGCAAATATAGAGAACAAAGCAGCATATTACATACACTGGCCGTCAAAATTGGACACCAGTGCAAATAAACACGGCAGCAAAACAAGAGCATAACTGAAACAACTTCAGAAGAGCTCAAGAAACGTTATCCTGGGTATCCACCATGCTGGCAATAAGCTTAGCAAGTTGATTAGCTTTGTCCTGTTTGGCGCTAAAATCCTCCAACGCTTGCTGTTGCACCAGAAAGTATGCATCTGAATGCTCCAGGGACTTCCCAAGTCCTTCCGCTTCTTGTCGCAGCACAACTGATCGATGTCTTTCAGCTTGTAGTTGAGACTCAATAAACCGAACTAATTCAGACAGTGAGTTTGAATAGCTTGTGCAAGCGGTAGTGGCTAGTAACTCGAACACTAAACCAAGACATGACTTTGGGGTTGTCTCGTTGTCTTCAAGATAGTCTTCCTTAGCTTAGTTTTATCAGCTTTGTTGGAGACCAACAAGGATGTGTCACTATCCTCAACCTTATCTGCATTACTTCCTTTACCATTGCTTAATAAGGCACTCTTCCCCAATATTCTGTCAGCATTCTAAAAGAAGAAACAAGCAGACACATAACAAGTTTAGCATGTACTAGTATATGAAACTCATTTTGGTGAACCAGTTCATTAGTAAGGTGGACAAGATTAAACTACCAAGTCTTCTATTGCCAAGTACTAGTACATAATAAAAGCATCAAACAAACATATATCTATGTCCTATGGTCACTTCATTGTCTTGCCAATCAAAATAGAGACACCGTTCAAATCATATCAGTTCAAGACAAAGCAGCAGTGAAAGAATACAAAGCGTGGGAAACTACACGACACAACACGATTTCAGATGGGTACCACGGGTCTACATGTACAACAGCACTATTGGCTCTGTTGTGATGCTAGTAATGTGCATGATATGAAAGTCAACTGTATACACAATTGAAATTGAAATCAACAGAGCTATTGATAAAAGCAAACCTGTTAAAGAAACATGCGTGAACATGCCTACTGTGCCATTTGAGTTTTGATTGGATCCTTCAATTTAAAAATAAGTTTGTATGAGTAAATACAGTGATACAAGAGCAAAGCAATCATAGTTAAAAAAGGCGCGCCTAAGCAAGCGCTTAAGCGCGCCTAGGCTCTAGGCGTTGGCAAAACGCATTGCGCATAACTACGCATAATCTGTGCATAACTGCGCATGAGCATGCGCTTTGGTCAGTAAAGCGCAAGGCGGTGGCAAAACGCACAATTAACGCCTAGCGCGTTTTTGAACTATGATAGCAATGGAATATTAAATTAGAACAATTGTTCTTCAGGTTTAGGCACTTGTTCTACATGAACAGAGTACAGTAAGACGCAAGAATAAAATACTTAAAAATAGAAAATGAGCTCATAGACCTTACCACATTCTTGGTTTGGGACCAGTACAGAACAAGGCGTTCCCAGTCATCGTCCAGTAAATGTGTCTCAGGAGAACGTAAGGGAATTTGATGAGTTTCTTTGCCGGTGAAGTACGTTTTCTTCAGGTAATTCCGATACTGCTACCAAGCATTCTTGAAGATAGAAGAGATATTAGCACAGGTTACCTCATCCTGAGTTTCCAAATCGGTCCTTCTCTATAGAGAAAAATGGGAAAATTTGCTGTATTATAACCATCATGGAGGTAGGATGTATGGGACGAAGCAAAGTAATTGCCATGAATAACATTACTTACACATAACTCTTGGACAAACACCTGCAACTGGCATTTTCCTTCATCTTCAGTATAATATTTCCAAGATGGGAAGATACGCACATACGATTTAACAACATCAAATGCGATAGATGCTAAACTACGACTTGCTGGTTGTGCTTCCTCCACACGAATAGGCGTACTAACTGGTGGAGTTGGGATTCGCCGTGATAGTACTGGCCCTTTGGGCACTGGAGCTGCCTTACTAACTGCTCTTGTTTGGGAGCTCTGTGGTGGAGATGGTGCTGTGTCAACAGGAACTCGGTTACTATCGGCTGGGGTTGGGGTTAGATTGGGTGAAGCTGGTTCTCTGTCCATCGCAGTAGGGGTACAATCTGCGAGAGTTTGGGTTATGTGTGGTAGGGCTGGTTCTTGTGCATGTACAACCGGGGTGCTATCTCCACCAAGAGGTAGCACTATTTTATTTGAAGATCGTGTTTTTATTCCGCTAAATACTGGCATCACCCGCTCCAATTCAAATGGCTGATAAACAAGAAACATAGTTGAATGTACAGACATTGTATGAGAGACAGATGCAATAGATAGTGTGGAAAAAAGAGGGCATGAAATAGTTGACATGTATACTGTTTAACTAAAACAGATAGCATGACATAATTTCACATATATGATGTCTATCTAAACTGGATAGCATAGCATAACGTAATTCAAAGATATGATGAATAACTAAACAGGATCGCATGACATAATTCACCTACATGTTATCTAAGTAATCAAGATCGCATCATTTAATTCACATATGTGATTTATATGCTAAACAGAGGGCATTCGATATGATGTCTGAACTAAGAACATGGTGTTGAATATTGTGTATATGATGTCTAAACTATGCAATGCAAGACACCGTATGCATGATATGAGCAGTATAATTGTGCCAAGTTAGAGCATACACCTCAGTGGGGGAATAGGACTGGTCATCTGTCTCTGAATCCATATCTGAGGAGCTATCAGGACCCAACAAGAGATTTGCTTCGACAGGTAGCACTGTCTGCTCTGAAGGCCTTGTTTTCACTCCAGATTTTTCCATCTCCCACCCAAATGGCTGATTCACAGGAAGAGTAGTTTAATGTACAAACATTGTTGACAAATGGAAATGTATTGAATAAAAGGATGGGCAAGATATCATTCAAATATATGATGCCTGGTTAAACAGGATGGCATTGCACATTTCACATATATTATGGCTGGCTAAAAGACATGAGACTACATAATTCCCATATATGATATAGAAACTAAACAGGTGGCATTATAGAACATGTCTAAACTAAGCAGATGACATGTATGATGTCAAAAGTAGGCACTGCAAGGCAACATATGCATGATATGACTTACATCATCATGCCAAGGTAGAGCAAACACCTTGGGGGATAAATAGGAGTGGTCAGCGGCGTCTGAATCCGCCTCAGAACAGATATCTTCCTCTGGATTATAATCTGGAGAGGGGTGGGGAGGGTTTGCCATTGAACCCACCATGGAGCGATGTCTGCATGACATTGTATTGCCGCGCAAAACTCTTCTCTTTTTCTCTACATGTTCAGCATGACTGTGTACAATATCTGACATGCATACGGAAAAAATATGGTGAGATTATGTAAGGAGAGCATGCAGAAATTTAGAGTGATGGTAATAGCCAGTGGATCGACGTTTTTCCGTTGAACCAAAATAGCCCTAATGGATCGACGTGAATGTATAGTAATAAGTGATGCAACAAGTGTACAACCTCTTTGCCGTAGCCGTGTCGACCTCTGCATCATTGGGTTGGTTGCTGAAGCAGTTGAGGCAGAGGTGGTTGTTGGAGGTGTGGAGGAAGATCTGAGGAATCTGTAGACGGTGTCCAGGGCACTGCTCTGTTGTGATGGATCGTTCTGTCGTTGGAGCAGCTCCGGTGAGCCGTAAGACGTCATGGCTGAAGCAGCACAAGATAGACATCGTCAATCTCAAGTGGGATTCTAATAGCATCTCCAATAGATGATGTAAAATGGATGTAAAATTAACATCACCAAAAACCACCTGACTACAACAGATGAGGTAAAAACTGTTGACTCTGAACTTAACTGTCGAAACTGAAATTTACTGTGGAATCTGAATGCTACTGTCGAAACTGAACGCAATGGTAGTAGAGAGGCACTTGACATGTAGTTTAGGGAGGGACAGTAGTTCATCTTCAGCCTGCACCCCCCTGAGCCGCCTGCCACCACCGGCCGAACCGCCGGCCACAACGCCGACTCGCCGCCCCGAAACAACTCGCCACCGCCGCCCCGGCCAGCCCTCTAGCCCCCCCGCCCCCATCCTGAACCCTAAGATAGAGAGTGGGGTACCTCTCCGGCGAGCCTCCGTCCCTGCTGCGAGTGGTTCTTCCTTAACTCCGGTGAGCCCCCCCAACCCCTAAAAATCGACTGACCCAAAAGTCGATTCAGTCGATTGAAGTGTGGCTTAATCAGAGAAGAGCAGCAGCACGAGCGAGGGGGAGAGTAGCAGCAGCAGCTTGGCGAGCGAGCGATCGAGCGAGAGCCGGAGCAGCAGCAGCAGCGCGAGCGAGCGAGCAAGAGCCGGAGCAGCAGCAGCAGATCCAGCTGGTATGGCCGCCGCCGCCGAAGGGGCCTCGCACTAGGGGAGAGCCGCCATGGAGATGTCGCCCGCGGAGCCGGCTTCAACGTAGCGCTCCATGGGGGTGCGGGATGGAGCACCGTCAGAGCCGGGAGGTCGAGTTCAGGAGAAGGTGCGATGCGATAAGTGTACAACCTCTTTGGTGGCGCCGAGTAGGCCTCGGCTTTGTCCGAGGAGTCGGTGAGGATGCTGCGGTTCCGGTGGAGCAGGTTAAGGCGGCGCTGTGGGGATGGAGCAGCCGCAATAGATGAGGCAATCGTCGGAGCAGCTCCTTGGAGGTGGAGGACGGGGCGGCTGAACCGGCGGGACAGCGAGATGGACGACGGGTCCTCATCCGGGGAGGTGGACGAGGGACGTCGAGCTATTGCAGTGGACGACGTCGTCGGGGAAGAGGCTCCGGCTGGGCAGTGATGACATCGCGGACGGAGGAGGGTGGGGTTTCGCGGCTGGAGCGGAGAGGTTATTGTGGCCTGGGATTTCGAATGGCGAAAAGGGGGCGATGGGAGGGGGTGAAGCATGACTTAGGGACGCGCTTGTCCAATATGTAGGGTGTGTTACAAAACTACCCCCCCATCGATTTGAACTAGCGGCCCTTTCTTCTCAGGGTTAGAAGGGGGATTTCACATGTCGGGATTTGGCAGCTGGAGGGAGTTTTCGCGCGCGTTGTAATTTCGGGATGGCAAGGCGCGGGTTGTGAAGGCGCCAGTTTTGGGAGCACGATGTCTGAATTTTTGGGATATAACAAGACGCAGGTTGAATTTTAGGGACAAGCCTAACGTGTAGTAATATTGTACTTGTACGTACCAAATCAATTCGCACTTCCCTCAACCAAACAGAAAATGAAAAAAATAAAACTAGTCACACCACACAAAGAGAGAGTCTTGCCCCTTTTTACTATACAAATGCTATTCAAAGCTACTCCCTCCTTCCATCTATATAGGGCCTAACGCGTTTTATAACTTTGACCAAATATTAGAGCAATGATATGTGACATGCAACTTACACAAAGCACACCATTAACTTCGTCGGTGAAAGGTTCTTTCAATGATATAATTTTCACATTGTGCATGTCATGTACTATTAATCTTGTCAATAGTCAAAGGTGGTCTTAAAAATCTCATTACGCCCTATATAGATGGAAGGAGGGAGTATGAATCCATGTTATGTCCGATTAATTTTTTTCCTTGCTGTATAATGCATGTAACCTACTCATACCAACATTTTAGTGCATTCCAAGTGTCTGTACTACCGCTGCAATTCGAACTAAATTTGAATTCGTTTCTCTATTTCAATAAGAATATACAATCATGATTGTTGCCAACTTCAACCATCATAGTTTCCTTGCTATCCGCCAGATATAAATCGGACGGCCTATAATGCAGGATGACAAGCACACCATCATCAACAACTCTGTTTTTTTATAAGAGTAGTGATAACTATATTAAATGTAGTATAACATGTTCATAAACACACCATGTGTATCACTGTTATATATATTCACACATGCGTCGGTTTAAAACACTATGATAAATTCTTCAAATATCCGAATTCGCTTTTCATAATGAAGTATATATGATCTCTATTCGTCTTTTACACCCACACAACCCTCTTATCTTTGTAGCTAGCGCTAACTTTCTCTTGTGCATGCACACGCCCGCATCCCTCTCACCCTCCCTCAGTATTCTCTAGCTCCATCGCGCAGATTCGTCTTTTCACTTTAGGTCGTTCACCCACGGTGTGTGTAGGCCCCCAGCTCCTTCTTTACGGCACACATTGATCGATATGCCTCTCTAGCCAGGTGTGCCTAGCACAAACACAAGCTTCCCCTCTTCTCTTGTCACCGTCCATGCCTCACTCCCACCACTCTTTTCATCGTTCTCGTACTCGCACACTCCTCCCTGCTCAATATAGTATGCCTCTCGTACCACCTCCTACATGCATCCCTCTCTCTCTATCCTTCTCCCCGTGCCTCATTTGCTTCTAACACACACATGCATGTATACCGATCGATCTCCCAACATATACCTAGATCGACTTTAACTACCCCCCCATCGATCGACGTACCTCACAAGTTATGTCTCTCCTTTCTCTAACAAAGGGCGATTGATCTTCCTATGTAGTTATGTCTACTTACCACAACCACATCGCCCTCCCTCATCATTCGTGCATGCCTCCTGACCCGTCTCTCACACGCACGTGCACAGACAACAAGCAGCCATCTCCTCTCTTATTGATATTGCGGGCGTGCCCTCCGTTTGTCTAGCAAGCCTATCCCACCATTTGTTAGAAGCAACTCCACTACCACCCCCTCCAACACTCTAGCTCTGTCTCTCTCCCAACCTTATTCCTCTCCTGCACATATGCATGGATGCCGATCGATCTCCCTTAATACATGAGGTAGATCGATCTCCTTAATACGTGAGGTAGGCCTCTCTCCTCCTCCACACATATACCAGCCATTGTACCTCTATAGTTAATTGGGCCTCCCTCTTTCCCCACCACACACCGATAGTCGAGCGCTGCAGGTAGGTATCCATGCCATAGAGACAAACTGCACATGTCCCCTCTCACGTTCCAGTAGGCCAGCCACTCTATATCTTTGACGTGGGCACACACAAATTCGATGGCACTCTTTATCGATCACGCGCGCGCACACACACACATCATCCCTCTTTTCAATTCTATGGACACCTCAAGCCGATGATACCTCCACTCTCTTCTCGTGGATCGCCCCCTCTATATATATGTTATATCCAGGACTCTATTTCACACACATTGCATATGTTACATTTTTTGATTGACCCCCCCCCCCCAAAAAAACTCTCAAGAACCCACACACTATATCTCTCTAGGTTTGTATCTCTCTCACACAACCCCACGTAGGTGGTGTACATATACAAGAAGAGAATAGGTGCACCGTGCACGTACTCACGCTTCGTGCCCAGCCACACCCAC
>NC_041391.1:671854949-671930826 GCF_002162155.2 Triticum dicoccoides | reverse complement strand
CCCACACACTATATCTCTCTAGGTTTGTATCTCTCTCACACAACCCCACGTAGGTGGTGTACGTATACAAGAAGAGAATAGGTGCACCGTGCATGTACTCACGCTTCGTGCCCAGCCACACCCGCGCGGGTACATAGTGGAGCTCATTTCTTTACGAAATGGCAGCCCACGTGCTAATTTGAACGCCTGTAGCGGTTGTTTACCTAGGGAGGTCGTGTACCACGCCTGCACAAAACAAAGTTCGACTTGACGCGTTGCCGCGTTATTTTTAAATAAAGTTATAACGCTCAATGGCACGTACACAGAATATAAAAAGATATTTATGGAGAAAAAGGTAGTCCGCTCACTATATACAATGGAGCCTTGCCTGGTTTGTCGCTCTTCAGTGTATCTCACACAAGGCTGCGGTGGCCTCTCTCTCTCTCACCGTTGGTCACTGATCCGGCCCGCATCCCATCCGCCGGGGGAAAGGGAGTGCGGTGCCTCTCTCTCTCTCTCACCGTTGGTCATTGATCCGGCCACATCCCGTCCGCCGGGGGAAAGGGAGGAAGTGTATCATTTCTCTGTTCGAAGGCGCCGAGGCAGCACGTCCCGATCTGCGGTACACGCCGTTCTCTCTGACCAAGCTCCGGTGCGGCAGGGCCTACGCCACCTGCTCACAGATTCCGCCCGCCGCCGCTCACCTAGTTACATCCCGACGACCTCCAGGTATCCCCTCCGGCCTTGCTCCACTGCCCGTCTTCCCACGTCGCTGCATGTGGATCTTCCATAATACTTTGCCCAAAACGTAGCTCGTCCAGCGTACTTTCCATATTGCATTCTCGTCCTCACACCGTCTTAGACAAACACAACCGTGTTTTTATCTTCCCTTAGGGCAAGGAATATGCTTCTTTTTTGTCGTCGCATGTGTCATCAACTGTTATTGGCCAGTAATTGTTTCCTTTCTACCTATTTTTTGCAAACAGGGCTATCCATTTCACCTCGTTGCTATTGCGACCTTTTGGTGAACTGCACAAATCACTTTTTTTCTTAAGAGTGTTTTGTGCAGTTGTACTAAAATGTCACATGGGCAACGTCTCTACATTTCAGTGCGACTGCACAAAGGGAGATTGGTTTTGCTCTATCCTCCTCATCCAACTCCGAGCCTAATCTTCTCCAACTAGTTAGTCTTAAGAGAGACTGCAAAGGTGACCGGCTTCTATTTATGTGTTTATTGTTTCATCCGCAGTCCTCTATTATCGTAATCACACTTAATATCTTTGGAACAGGGACGCTCAGCTCTATTTTAGTGGAATTGCACAAAATGATCGGAATGTTGCATGCTCCGGACAGCTACTTTTTTTCCCAACATGCCTTGTTGATTTAGACAGAGCTGGAAGCATGGAACAATTTTAATTTAACACCTTCTCACAACCCTATCTTTAGTTGTGATGTAATTATTAGCTCTGATCTGCTAATAATTGACATGCATTAGCAAGGAAGTTAGTTTTTTATTGTTTCCGAAAGAGCATCGATGGCAAGACACGCGAAACAAAAGCTGAAAGCTCACACCATTGTACAATTTCATGTCTCACTGGAAAATTATTTGTATAGTACGTCAATTATGTAAACAAATGATGGAAGCTTGATAGCATTGGCAGAAGCCTCTTCATCATCCGGGTCCATGTGCCATGCACAAAATTATACTTCTTCGTTCCTAAATATTTGTCTTTTTACAAATTTCAAACGGGCATATTTTAGAGTGTAGATTCACTCATTTTGCTTCGTATGTGTACTCCCTCTGTTCCTAAATATTCTATTCATCTTTCTAGAGATTTCAAAAAGTGACTACATACGGAGCAAAATGAGTGAATCTACACTCTAAAATATGTATATACATCCGTATATGCCAGTCTATATGAAATCTCTAAAAAGACAAATATTTGAGTAGTCACTCGTTGAAATCTCTAGAAAGACAAATATACTCCGGAGTATATTTAAGAACCGAGGGGGTAGTGCACAACCGCATGGGAGACTCAGCCTGGTCGTTGCGCCGCATTAATAGTGAGTAATGAGCAGTCAAATCGTAAGCCCCACCTTTCCCACTGTAAGATGCTCTGAAGAAGCAACCATCAATACGCTCTTCTTTGAATCCGCTCATACTACTC
Source organism: Triticum dicoccoides (assembly GCF_002162155.2). Lineage (NCBI taxonomy): Eukaryota > Viridiplantae > Streptophyta > Magnoliopsida > Poales > Poaceae > Triticum > Triticum dicoccoides. The sequence continues at coordinate 671,928,679 of NC_041391.1, read as the reverse complement.
CATCCGTCACTGTTTATACAACGCGCTTCAAAAAAAGAAAAAAAGATCTGTGGGACCAAGGCGACCAGCGATCGGCCTGAAAAATAGCATTGGTAGGTATAGCACGGCGTCTATTACTAGACGGAATAATGCGTACACACATGCATGCAGTGCTTCCACCCCGGGTACACACATGCATGCACTTACTCCACTCTGTAGTAGAACAGAGTACATGGAGAGAAAATTGTGGACTTGATTGCGGTTACCACGCCCTAATTAATTGAGCATTAAACCAAACGTGTCTAAAGTCTCTCTGGTGGTGGAAATGCATTGAGAGAAATGCATCATAATGAAGCGCGCCCTGTAAACTGGGACGGAGGGAGGAGTAGTATGAAGGTGCAAAACCAAGTACGCGTATGGCCAGTTGGTGAACGCACCTCCTCTTGGCATATCACTGACATGTGGGACAGGAGTGTGAGCAAACTGATCTCAATTGACGGCAAAGAGCCAACCCGCCGTTCCTTGAGAGAGACGAGGAGCGAGAACACACAGACGGGCTCGCATGGAGGCCAAGATATATTCGAGCATGGTTGGTTGATCGATATCATTCATTACATGTTGGGCTGCCGTTTTCCGCCCTTCTCTGGAATAAACCTGTACTTTATCAGAGATAAAAAAAATAAGAGTACAGACGCTCCACCATGCGGTTCTAGTAGTAGTACTACTCGTACTACTGCGCTTGGCTCTTCGCCTCTTCGTGAAGTCGAACAATGATGGTACTCCGCATGTTGGGTACTACAGTGTATGCCTCTGACAATCTGACACCGAATGGACTGATGCATGTCCACCGAGGGTAGGTTGCATTAGTCAAAAGGCATAAGCGAGCTTCGCCTTGTCCTGCAAGCTTCTCCTCGTTGTGTGAGTTGATGGGACACACCAAAAATTAGTGCTAGTCCATACTCCCTCCTTTCCGGTTAATATGGCTTAATTTTTTTTGCGGGTAAATGAGAGAGCTTTATTCATATATAAACATTCTTAGGACGATCAGCCAAGACACTGGTCACTAGGAAGCGAGGTACCCCGCAAAAAAAGTTGTAGGAAGCGAGGTGTTTCATCAAGCCAGCTCTCGGCCACATTGAAAGTGCAGCAAGCACAGTTCGCACGAAGATGCGCCGCAAGGTTTGATGACCTGCTTACATGCCGAATAACAAAAAAAGAGGAAATATTACTGAGCGCTACTATTTGTAACAGGATATGAGCCAGAATTAAGCGAGAATTGTTGCGAGTGTTCCATGCAATCAACTTCCATTATCACATGCGAGAACCCTCGAAGAGAACCAAATGTGTTGAAGATTGCTTTATCACATTTTAAAATTATAATAAGAGTGCAGACGCTCCTCCATCCGGTTCCTAGTACTAGTATACTTTGTGCTTGGCTGTTCGCCTATTCGGGAAGTCGAACAATAGTAGCACTAGTAGTATAGTGTATGCTTCTGGCAATCTGACACCAAATTAACTGTTGCACGTCCACCGCCTGAGCGAGGGAGAGCTTGCATTAGTCAAAAGTTTCTCCTTGTCCTGCGAGCCACCGAGCACAAGCTTCTCCCGTCCTACAACCTTCTCCTCGTTCGGCAAGTTGACGGGACACAGCAAAGGCCCTGTTTGGATCCATGGGTTAGAGTTAGTTTGGGTTAGTTTGTACTCAACTAACCCAAAAGTATCCAACCAGGAGGGTTAGTTTGGGTTAGAAGCATCTAACCCATCCAAAAAATCTAACCCACCCAAGAGGTGCTTATTTGGGTTAGTTCTTCTATGGAGCACTAAAAAAACACATTTTTCTCTCGCTCTCACCGCAGCAAATCCCTCGCCACTTTCTCGAAGCTTCTCGTCCTCTTCCTCCCTCCCTCTTGCAACTCCCGTGAAGGCGCCTCGCCGTATCTGCGCTCCATCTAACCCTGTCATCTAAACACCTCTTGAGCCAGAGTTAGTTCACGGTTAGTTCAGGGTTAGAATCTAACTCTAACCTCTAACTGAGTTAGAGTATCCAAACAAGGCCAAAGTAATCCTAGTCCATACTGCCTCCTCTCCGGTTAATATGGCTTAATTTCAAAAGAGATAAATACACTGTCTGTCACTGTATATTTGTAAAAATACGGTCAGTGGACTTCATAATACGCTCATTGCGCTCAATATATATATTCTCCGGTGTTTATACGGTCACTAGCTCACCCTGACTGAGTATGTGTGTGCATGCACGTGTAGGTTGAGCACTTAGCGTGACCGTGTGTGTTCCGTCGTGTGCTCGGACATGCATGCATTAGGGCGTCGCGCGCGTTTTTGCGTCCATGTGTATGTGTGACTGTTGCATACTCGTAGGGGAGTACGTGTAGGGGCCACTAAGGAGCAGTCAAATCACACAGTAAGTTAGTCGGAAGAAGCAACCATCATTTCACTTTTGAATGACACGTACGCAATATAAAATGGTTGATATGGAGAGAAAAAGAAAACCACTATATATACACTAGCAGGAGCCTAAGCTACAAGCCTGCTTGCTAAGGTTGCTCTCTTCATAAGCATAGAACGACGGGCCTAATCCCGCAGCTGGGGGAAGGGAACAATGTTCTGTGTAGACGCGGTCGACATCGGCGAGGGAGAAAACCCACAGTCGGTGCGTCCCAATCGGGGGTCACCGCAGTATGGGCTGATGCCGCGTCCCAACCACCCTTTTAGCTACAGCCTGACGTCCTAGGTAGTCCATCTTCCTTTTGGAGCCGGCTTGCTCCACTGCCGTAGCTCCATCTCCATGTCGATTTTTCTCTACTTCTACCGGCTTCTACTTGTGATGAGTTTATGTCTCATGAACTAGTGCCAGTACTATTATTCTAATCACACTTCTTAATTATCTTTGCCATCAGGGATGCTCATGTCGATTTTAGTGGAACTGCACAAAATCATCATATGATCCGAGGGTGCCAGCCGTCTTTCCTTCGACAGGTTCTACCTGGCCAGGGAATTAAATCATGTTTAGGGTTTAGGGTTTAAGTCATAGTGACCCCATCAGTAGTTTTTCTTTCGTACACGCTCTCACAACTTTTTTCTTTAGTTGTGAAGTAAATATTGGCTATGATCTGTGAATCATTGAGATGCATCAGCATGCGTGTTAGTTTTCCTTTGTATTTGATGGAATGTTGTAACGGGGCAACCTTAGAATAGGAATGAAAATGGAGTGGAAAGTTTCTGTTTTTCTAGAGAAAAAATGGAAACGGAGAGAAACCAACGTTTTGTTTCGTTGGATCGTGCCATCGAGCAAAACCAACGTTTAAATCACGTCTGTCGTGTTCGTGTCTCACCCTCCTCCACGGCTCGACCCCACACGGTCGCTCGGCATGCCACTCACCGCCAAACGAGTATACGATAACTTTCCCGCCTGCTTGTCGATGGATCGCGCCATGGAGTACTACTAGCACTACTGGAAGAGATTGACGAGTTGGGGGAGGACAGCTAGCTGTAGCACGGACTCCCAAGAACTTTTTACATGCATGTTGTAGCCAGCTATTGCAACCTTTGAACGCAGAGCAGCCGCGTGCACCCAGAAGCGGCGCGGGCGACGCTCTCTCAGCCGGTGCGCCGCTTCAATGCCGGCGCCAGTGAGAGGTCGCGTCTGCTCTGGCCGGGCATGAATGCGGCACTGACCGTCGGGCGGGAAGCACGTGCGGGTGATGAAGAGGGTTCGGGTTGGTCAGGACCGGCCGTGGCAGCGGTCTGGACATGCGCAAACAAGAGATGTTGTACGTTAATATTGCTGCGTATATAATTAACAACGTAAATAATGTGCTAGTTGGACAAATATGATTGGAGATGGAGATGGAAATGGAATTTTACGTAAACACGGATATGCATGTCTATGTATATGTGTTTGTGCGCGACGACTCTCACGACCTGGAAGCGGGGGCGTGTTTTTGATCGAGTTTTCTTTCTTGGTACATTAGAAAATCAGTTTGTCTAATTCACATCTAGATGTTATTTAAGGATATCACATCTAAGCTCCCACAAGTATATAATGTAGCAACAAGAAACAAAAAAAACTATGACAAAAAAATAGACCACAAACAGAGTGGACATCAACTTAGATGTGACATAACTACGTCACATCTAGATGTGTCCTAGACAGACCCTTAAAAAATTGTCCGCCAGTTTTCGTTTCTTTTTTCTAGGAACGCGTGTATTCTATTTAAAACCACTGCTATGGAGAGATTTTTTACTCCATTATAGCCTCTTGTTTGACAGAGTTTCTCGCGTCTCGCTCTCTCACCCTCTCCATATCAAAACAAGATGACAGTGTCCACTCTATCTCTCTCCTCACCGGTGGTCACAGATCCGGCCGAATCCCATCCGCTGCGGGAGGTGAGTAGGTGCAGCGTTGACGTTGTCGCCGTCGGCGACGGAGGGAGCCGATGGCACCGTCCTCTCGGAGTCGGCACTGGCGCGGACGAAGATCCTCGGTGCCCTTGTTCGCTGCCGTCATGTGGGCAGATCCTGCCCGCCTGCCTAAACGACATCTCGCCCACCTAAGGTATAACTTCTTGTACTCGTCCAGCTCCCCAGGTTGCTGCGTGCGGGTTTTCTTCTATGAGACTACTCCCCAGCTCCCCATGCATAGTAGCTAGGGTTCGTCAGCTGGTCCAACATCACCTACTAGTAGTATTATAGAGGAAATGCCACTCGGAAAGTTGTCCTGATTTATGCCTCGGTGGAGGTATACATGTTGTTTCGACAAAAAGTACATGGTGGTTGTGCGGTCATTGTCCATATGGTGGTAGTACTATCACTGGTTAAATGAAGAAATGCTTTTTTTCTCGGGTATCCTGGTTTAGTTCCCATCAAGATATAATTATGATGCTTCTATTTGTTGGTGTACTTTTCATTAATTCTTATTGACAATTGAGATGTCGTTGCTAACCCTTTTTTATATTTTTGGAAACAGCGATGCGTGTCTCCATACCCGGGCATGTCTTCCTCAGTTTTAGTGGAACTACACAAAATTGAATGGCCATTGTTGTTCCGCCTCACTGTCCTCTGCCACGTGGTTCTTCCTTCCTCGAGCTTGATTACTGAGAAGAAACACACAACAGTGAGGATTTGTCGAACTTCATAGGTGCCTCACCCAAACTTGATGCCAAATGGATGATGCATCACCATGATGACCTATCGATGCTCATGGTTGCGCCTCATGGTTGCATCGGCTAGTGAAGCTGATCGATTTTAAATGAAAAACAAGCTGTCTTCCAGCAGTGCTCTTTGCTTGTTACGCACAAAGATGATATCCTTCGTCAGTTCACCTTGGTTGCGTTGGAGACGCAGTCGTCTTTCACGTTGGTGCAATTTTATCACACATTTGGCTATGAACCAAATGTTTCCTCGAGGAAGGATCGACGTTGGTACTAAGAACATAAGTTTTGTATTGATTTCTAAGCCTTCTCACAACTTTGTCTCTAGCTCCCTGTAATTTTATTTGTCCAGCTATTAACTTTGATTTAAAAAATGGTGTGGACTAAAAACCCGGATGGACGTAGTAGCCCTCCATTTTTATTTACTCCGCATATTAGATTTGACTGAAGTCAAACTTTGTAATACTCCCAAAGCTTTCCGATAATTGAAATTAAAATTCTTTATTTGTACACACTCTCACACGTTCCGATAATTTGGCGCATGTGTGGTTGTTCACTTATGGGAGGGTAGTGTACCACACGTGAAGCACAGGAAGTGTGACCAGGACGCGTGGGCGTGGATCGTTAGTTCATCGGAAGTAATACTAGTTTTCTTCACTGTACATTAAATAAAGAGTTTGGTTTCGTACTTACACAATTTAAAATGATTGTTATGGAGAGAATAAGAAAACCACTCCACTATATATTAGTCGTATACACACGAGAGTACTATATGGATGCAGCTTCATTGACTTAGTGCACCTGCCTTTGGGTTTATGACAGGTGGGCCCAAAATGTGGCTGGCTCACCTGTCATACAGCCAAAAGCAGATGCAGTGAAGGCACCGGAGCTCAGTCCGTACTACATTAGTATATATATAAGAGGGAGCATCAGCGCTTGTTCGCTAGGGTTTGCACTCTCCACACGCTCGCCGCAATACATATATGTTACACGCTGGAGGCTCAGCGTTCATTTGCTAGGGTTTGCTATATTCACAGTCTCTCACCCTCTCTTCACCAGATCTAAACAAGACTGCGTTAGCCTCTTGTCTCTCTCCCCCCTCATAGCTGGTGAAGGAGGCGTCCGTATCCCGTCACACCGGGAAGGGGAGGAGGTGCAGCGTTAACTCTATCGCCTTCGGTGAGGGAGGCAATCCACTGCCGGCTGCGCTGTTCTCTTTCACCCAGCTCCTGTGCGGGAGGGCCACCGACCCCTTCTTCCTCGCTGCCATACGTAGTGTTGGCAGATCCGGCCTCCCGCCACACGCCTTGCCACATCCCGACGACCCTAAGGTATAAGTTTCTTTGAAACCGTCATTGCTCTAGCTGCATGTGGATCTTTTTCGATCTGTAGTCGAATCTAGGTCTTGGTTCAAAGAGGAAAGAAAGGTGCGGTGGGGTGGAGCATGAATCTAGGACGTGGTTCAATGAGGAAAGGAGGGAGGAAAAGTAGTATAGACTGGCTATCCAGCCGCTTTGTTGGTCGAAAAGGGAAAAAGGGGGTAACCAGTACACACATCTGTAAGGAACCGATCTCTTTGTTGAAAAGGGAAAGAAACTGGGGGGGTCGGGTAGTTTGTGCAGGACTAAATTTGCTGCCCTCACATAGGAAAAAAGTTCAAAGAGAACAAATATGGGACCAACATAGATATGATGCTTGGCTACATACTCTGCATCACCCATTTATACGTGTGGACGCACATGGTGCTAGCATGTCCCATACAACTATTTTGCTGTTGTTAAACTAAGAATGCCACTGGAAAATTGGAGCAATGCCACTGTTAAAAGTAAATTACATTTTTTAACGAATGTTGTTTCAAGAGAATGTCTCTGTTCATATGAATCAATGCAACCGTTTTAGAAATGCTACTAACCTACTTTGTTTTCCATCCAAGATAAGTTAGATGCTTCTTTCTGTCACCATTTGTTTCATCCTCCTTTATCGGCAAGTAATTGTTTACTTTTTTGCCTCTGTTAAAATAGGGGTATCGATTCAACTTGTTGCTATTGCGACATTTTGCTTCACTACTCGAAACACTTATGTTTTAAGAGTGTTTTGTGCAGTTCAACTTGAATGTCACACTGGTGACTTTGCTTAATTTTGGTGGAACTGCACAAAAGGAGATCGAGATTTGTTTCCATTCTTCGTGGCGAGTTGTTTCAAATCTCGGTCTCAACCACATGATGTGCAGTGTGCTTTGAGATGTTGTGCAACTTGTTTTGGTACTTGAGGGAGTCCTGGACTAGGGGGTGTCCGGGTGGCCGGACTATCATCATCGGCCGGAATCCAAGACTATTAAGATACAAGATTGAAGACTTCGTCCCGTGTCCGGATGGGACTTTCCTTGGCGTGGAAGGCAAGCTTGGCGATACGGATATGTAGATCTCCTACCATTGTAACCGACTCTGTGTAATCCTAGCCCTCTCCGGTGTCTATATAAACCGGAGGGTTTTAGTCCATAGGACACACAACCATTACAACAATCATACCATAGGCTAGCTTCTAGGGTTTAGCCTCCTTGATCTCATGGTAGATCCACTCTTGTACTACCCATATCATCAATATCAATCAAGCAGGAGTAGGGTTTTACCTCCATCAAGAGGGCCCGAACCTGGGTAAAAACATCGTGTCCCTTGTCTCCTGTTACCATCCGCCTAGACGCACAGTTCGGGACCCCCTAACCGAGATCCGCCGGTTTTGACACCGACATTGGTGCTTTCATTGAGAGTTCCTCTGTGTCGTCACCGATAGGCTTGATGGCCTCTTCAATCAACAACAACGCCGTCCAGGGTGAGACTTTTCTCCCCGGAGAGATCTTCGTGTTCGGCGGCCAATTCACTTGGCCATCTGGAGCAGATCGAAAGCTACGCCCCTGTCCATCAGGTCAGGTTTGGAAGCCTAAACTTCACGGCTGACATCCGCGGAGACTTGATCTTCGATGGATTCGAGCCACAGCCGAGCGTGCCGCACTGTCACGATGGGCATGATCTAGCTCTGCCGCCGGACAGTACCTTGGAGGCCGCACACGAGTCCGCTCCGACCCATAGTTTGGAGCCGACCACGCAGACCGAGGACCGGTGTCTGGACACCACCTCGGGAGCTGCAACTGCTACGGCGATGGAGCCAAAGACCGACCTTGTCCTTTGCAAGGCTCGTGACTCCAAGGTGCAGGACTCCTTGCCGGACTAGGAACCTCCTGCGCCCCTGCCGATCGAATCCGATTGGGCGCCGATCATGGAGTTCACCGCTGCGGACATCTTTCAGCACTCACCCTTTGGCGACATCCTGAATTTGCTAAAGTATCTCTCGTTATCAGGAGAGCCCCGGCCGGACTGCGGTTAGGATGGTTGGGATGCGGACGACGAAGAAATTCAAAGCCCACCCACCACCCACTTTGTAGCCACTGTCGACGATCTAACCGACATGCTAGACTACGATTCCGAAGACATCGACGGTATGGACGACGATGCCGGAGACGATCAAGAACCAGCGCCTACAGGGCACTGGAAGACCACCTCGTCATACGACATATACATGGTGGACACCCCAAAGGATGGGGACGGCGAAGAAGCAGCGGAGGCAGATTCCTCTAAGAAACAGCCCAAGCGCCAACGTCAGCGGCGCCGCTCTAAATCCCGCCACAGCAAGAATGGAGATTTCGGCACCGGAGATAATAACACCCCAGAGAGTGCCGAAGACAACCCCCTCCAGCAAGATTCAGCACAGGAGGACGGGGAAGCCAGCCCTCGAGAGAGAGCCGCAGACGAGGAGGATGAAAATTACATGCCTCCCTCCGGAGACGAGGCAAGCCTCAACAACGACGAATTCGTCGTGCCCGAGGATCCCGTCGAACAAAAGCGTTTTAAATGCAGGCTTATCGCCACGGCGAATAGCCTAAAGAAAAAGCAGCAACAGCTTCAAGCTGATCAAGACCTGCTGGTCGACAGATGGACCGAGGTCCTCGCGGCCGAAGAGTATGAACTCTAACGCCCCTCCAAAAGCTACCCAAAACGCAAGCTGCTACCCCGACTAGAGGAGGAAGCATACAAACCTTCATCACCAGCGCACAATACGGAAGACCGACCACCCCGTGGCCGCGACAGAGAGGCATCTAGGCCCTCCATCAGGACAGTACCCCGACATTGCTCGAAAAGTACGAAGCCACGAGGGAATGCGCCGGACTTGCGAGACATATTGGAGGACAAGGCAAAAACAATCAAGATCAATCTACGGATCACGTGGGCGCCCCACAATCCACGACGACTACCGTCGCGCCGGATACAGCAACTCCGGCCGGGCCGAACACAGCAGACAAAGCTCCCTTGAGCTACGTCGTGATATTGCCCAGTACAGAGGCGCCGCACACCCACTCTGCTTCACAGATGAAGTAATGGATCATCAAATCCCTGAAGGGTTCAAACCCGTAAACATTGAATCCTACGATGGCACAACAGACCCCGAGGTTTGGATCGAAGATTATCTCCTCCATATCCATATGGCCCGCGGTGACGATCTCCACGCCATCAAATATCTCCCACTCAAGCTTAAAGGACCAGCTCGGCATTGGCTTAACAGCTTGCCAGCAGAATCAATTGGGTGTTGGGAGGACCTGGAAGCCGCATTCCTTGACAACTTCCAGGGCACATATGTGCGACCACCAGATGCCGATGACCTAAGCCACATAATTCAGCAGCCAGACGAATCGGCCAGACAATTCTGGACACGGTTCCTCACAAAGAAAAATCAAATCATCGATTGTCCGGATGCAGAGGCCCTCGCAGCCTTCAAACATAACATCCGCGACGAGTGGCTGGCCCGGCACCTAGGACAGGAAAAGCCGAAATCCATGGCAGCTCTCACATCACTCATGACCCGCTTTTGTGCGGGAGAGGACAGCTGGTTAGCTCGCAGTAACAACCTCAGCAAAAATTCTGGCAGTCCGGACAGCAAGGACCGCAACGGCAAGTCGCGTCGCAACAAAAACAGATGCCGCGTTAACGGCGATAACACTAAGGATACGGCAGTCAACGCCGGATTCACGGGCTCTAAACCCGGTCAGCGGAAGAAGCCATTCAAAAGAACCACTCCGGGTCCGTCCAATTTGGACCGAATACTCGACCGCTCTTGCCAGATACATGGCACCCCCAAAAAGCCAGCTAACCACACCAATAGGGATTGTTGGGTATTCAAGCAGGCAGGCAAATTAATTGCCGAAAACAATGACAAGGGGCTGCACAGTGATGATGAGGAGGAGACTCGGGCGCCGAACAGTAGAGGACAGAAGGGTTTCCCCCCACAAGTGCGGATGGTAAACATGATATACGCAACCCACATACCCAAGAGGGAGCGGAAGCGTGCACTTAGGGACGTATATGCGATGGAGCGAGTCGCCCCAAAGTTCAATCCATGGTCCTCTTGCCCGATCACTTTCGATCGAAGGGACCACCCTACCAATATCTGCCATGGTGGATTCGCCGCATTGGTTTTAGACCCAATCGTCGATGGATTTCACCTCACTAGAGTCCTGATGGATGGTGGCAGCAGCCTGAACCTGCTTTATCAGGATACAGTGCGCAAGATGGGCATAGACCCCTCAAGGATTAAACCTACAAAGACGACCTTCAAAGGCGTCATACCAGGTGTTGAGGCCAATTGTACAGGCTCAGTCACACTGGAAGTGGTCTTCGGATCCCCGGATAATTTCCGAAGCGAGGAGTTAATCTTTGACATAGTCCCGTTCCGCAGTGGCTATCACGCTCTGCTCGGACGAACCACGTTTGCAAGTTCAACGCAGTGCCGCATTACGCATACCTCAAGCTCAAGATGCCAGCCCCTCGTGGAGTCATCACGGTCAATGGAAACACTGAACGCTCCCTCCGAACGGAGGAACACACAGCGGCTCTCGCGGCAGAAGTACAGAGCAGGCTCTCAAGGCAATTCTCGAGTCCAGCCATTAAACAACCGGACATGGCCAAACGCGCCCGGAGTAACATACATCAAGACCACCTGGCACGTTCCGAGCACGCGTAGCAATGCGGCCCCAACCCCAGCCCTTGCATGATTGCAAGACTAGATCTTCGCGTACATCATTACGCGCTGGAGATACCATGGGCATAGGGGGAGGGGCACGACCACGACAGGCCCAGAGTGCGGCTCAACCACACCAGGGGCTCCCAAGTGTGTCGCTCTTTTTATTTTTCCTTTTTTCCTTTTTCTATTTATCCACAGGACTCCGTTCACCAGAGAACCTGTCCGGCGGTAAACCTGCCGATCTCACGATGCAACAGCCAGGGAAGGACAAAGGCTACGACGAACATTCAGGTGGTCTCCATTATGAGCATTAAATTTGTTAAATACACCAGTCCACAGCCTACCCCTGGAGGGGGATATGTTTAAATAGTCCAATCCCTTGCTTACCGCACTATTTGTATCATTCTGCACTCATAGCAGAATTCCTTGAATAAACAAGGCAGCGCTTTTTTCCTATAATTGCATTTCTTTTTTTACATATATGTTCATTTATGACATCTTGCATCCGTACACTTTGGTACGGCCGAATACACCAGGGGCTTATGTTCCCCGCATTATTATGTGACAAGTCCGAACACTTTCACAAGTGCGGCACCCCGAACTTATAGCATTATATGCATCGGCTCCGAATCATGTCTTGGGTCAATAGTTGGGTTTGCCCGGCTCCCATGTTTTGGTACCTTACATTCTGTTCTATCGGCTAAGGTAGCACTGGGAGAACCACTGCGATTGCGCCTCGGTTGAGCTGGGTGAGCGCCTCAGTGGAGAAAGCTAAAACTGACCGTCATGATAAGGCGAGAGTTGGTCGCTGTTCGAGAGGTCTTTTCGAGTCCCTAAAGACTTATGCCGCTTAGAGCGAGGAACCGGCTTCGTCCGGCCCAGGCGTGGATAGCACCCCGAACTCGGTCTTCCGAACACTAGGGGCTTCGCCGAAACTTAAAATTATAGAATTCTATGGCTAAGTGAGAGTGTTCAAGCATTATAAGTCCGGTTGCCTTGTTCGTTGTGTTGAGCGCCTCCCTAGATGGACCCAAAAATGGGAAAAAGAGTGCTAAAGTTTATCCCGAACACCCCAGCACTCGTGGAATGGGGGCTGAAGCTGACGACTTGCCATCTCTCAAATTTGATAAACGGCCGCACAGAAGGTAATATTTTAAATTAATAAGAGTTGCTTAGCGCATATGAACAAAGTTTTCAGCGCACAGGATAACACATTGCGAGTCTACTCAAATATTATATTTTTGGGACACTCATCCGCAATCTTGCGGGCACCCTTTCAGGACACTTTTATAGTACATTTCGGGCGTACAATACTCCTTGCCCGCCGGCGGCGCGTCCGTTATAAGCCTCTCAGCATCCTGCCTGCCCCAGTGCACCTTTGCACGGGCAAGGGCCCGACGGGAACCTTCAATGCAGGCGGAGCGCTTGATGACTTCCACCCAGGGGCACACATACACTAGCCGCCGCACGAGGCCGAAGTAGCTCCCAGGCATGGCCTCTTCAGGCCACAGCCGGACTATGAGGCCCTTCATGCCCTGCTCGGCTACCTTGTGGAGCTCGACCAGCTGCTTCAGCTGGTCGCTAAGGGGCACCGGATGTCCTGCCTCAGCATACTGAGACCAGAAGACCTTCTCTGTTGAGCTCCCCTCCTCGGCCCGGTAGAATGCGGCGGCATCGGACACGCTGCGAGGAAGATCTGCAAACGCTCCTGGAGAGCTCCGAATTCGGGTAAGTAACAGGTAATTCACATTCGCATGCTTGCTTTGCATGAAAAATGCCATACCCGCCGCTATTTTCTTCACCGCCTCAATCTCCTGGAGGGCCTTATGGGCCTCGGCCTTAGCGGCTTTGGCACTTTCAAGAGCCGAGGCAAGCTCGGACTCTCGATTCTTCGAGTCGCGCTCCAAACTCTCATGCTTTTCCATGAGAGCCTGGAGCTCTTGCCGCACCTCCGCCACCCACGCCTCCTGCTTCTCTTGCTCTGCTCATTCTGCGGCCGCATTACGTTCGGCCGCGGACACGGCCACCTTCAGGGTCGCCACCTCGTTCGTGGCCCCTGCAGTACCCACGTTATCCTTGTTATTTCTATTGCAACCAAAATCCTTTTCTGTAAGGTACAAATTTAATACGGTGGTACTCACCTTCTTTGTCCTCGAGCTTCTTCTTAGCAAGGCCGAGGTCGTTCTCGGACCGCTCAAGTTTCTGCTTCAAAGCATCGACCTCCGCAGTCAGTGCGGCAGAGGTCAGCAGCGCAGCCTGCAAACCCATATTGACATAATTTTTAGAACTCCTGCGTATATCCTTTTTAGATCCTCAGTCCGGTTTTTCTTTCCGAACACCGAACCGAGCATCAGGGGCTACTGTCTATGCGGTATTACATTACACATTTTAAAACTTCTTACCTCAAAGCCTGTTAGAAGGCTGCTGCAGGCTTCGGTCAGCCCACTCTTGGCGAGCTGAACCTTCTGAATCACCGCACTCATAATAGTGCGGTGTTCTTCCTCAATGGAAGCGCCGTTGAGCGCCTCCAACAAGTTGACCGGCGCCTCCGGTTGGACGGAGGCTGCCGGTGTCATGGTCTTGACCTTCTTACGAAGGGGCCGTGTGCCGGACTCAGAACCACTAAGGGTTCCGGCACGGAGTCCGGCGCAAAGTCCGGGAGGCTGCCTTGCGGCACCTACCAAGCCTCCTCCTGAAGGGTCCCCTCCTGGGATCCCACCTCGGCGTCATCAACATCATGAGGGGTGGAGGCGGTCGGAATGGAATCCACATCCGACGGAGCCAAGGACCCGCTCGATGAAGCGGGAAGATCCTCCTCGGCCGGGCTAGAGGTAGTTTGCGGCATTAGAAGGACACTATGTGGCACAAAAGAGAAATTACAAATCACTCAGGAATCCGGACACTTACGATCTTGCCAGGGGCTTGGCCCTTGAGGGCCACTCCTCGTCGCCGTCGTTGGCGTTGGCGGAGCTGTCCGGAGGAAGGGTCCTTCCCCTCTTGGACCCTTCGGCCTCCCCCGTTGGCGAAGCCTTCCTCTTCCTCTCTCCCATCCTGGGGAGAGTCTTCTTTCTGCTGCTCGCCTTCGAGGGAGGAGTCCGCCTCGGAGTCATCGGACGATGAGTCCGATACCACCTGGCGCCGGGAACTCCTTCGGGTTCCCGTGGCCTTCTTCTTGGCCTTCTTCTCCGGCACCACATAAAGTGTCGGGACTAGCAGCCCCGTTAAACGGGTATCCGCTGGGTCTTCGGGGAGGGGGGCCAGACAGTTAACCTGTCCGGACGTCCTCTGCCAGTCCTGTTAAAGGCATCGGGAGTTTTAGATCCCACAATAGAGTCAAACTATGAAAGAAATAAATGTCCCATAAAGGATAACATATCTTACCACACCGGCCGGGCGCTTGGTGCGGAATCCGCGATCTTCATTCGCGGATGCGGGGTCTTCTCCGCCCTTGAACAGCACCCTCCAGGCAGCTTCGTACGTCGTGTCGAAGAGCCCGCTCAGGGTCCGGTGCTATGCCGGATCAAACTCCCACAGATTGAAGGCCCGTTGTTGGCAGGGGAGAATACGGCGGACGAGCATGACCTGGATCACGTTGACAAGCTTGAGCTTCTTGTTCACCAGGGTCTGGAGACAGGACTGGAGTCCGGTCAGCTCCTCCGAACTGCCCCATAGCAAGCCCTTCTCTTTCCAGGAGGTGAGCTGCATGGGGGTACCAGATCTGAACTCGGGGGCCGCTGCCCATTTAGGGTCCCGCGGCTCGGTGATATAGAACCACCCCGATTGCCACCCTTTGATGGTTTCCACAAAGGCACCCTCGAGCTAGAGGACGTTGGGCATTTTTCCCACCATGGTGCCTCCACACTCCGCTTGGACGCCCTTCACTACCTTCGGCTTGACATTGAAGGTTTTTAGCCACAAGCCGAAGTGGGGCTGGATGCAGAGGAAGGCCTCGCACACGACGATAAACGCCGAGATGTTGAGGATGAAGTTTGGCGCCAGATCGTGGAAGTCCAGGACGTAGTAGTACATGAGCCCCCGGACAAAGGGATGAAGTGGGAAGCCCAGTCTGCGGAGGAAGTGGGGAAGGAATACGACCCTCTCATGGGGCCTGGGGGCGGGGATGAGCTGCCCCTTGTCGGGCAGCCGGTGCGTGATGTCGCTGGACAGGTATCCAGCGCCGCGCAGCTTTTCGATGTGCCCCTCCGTGACGGAGGAGACCATCCACTTGCCTCCCGCTCCGGACATGGCTGGAGAAGGTTGAGGCGAGATGTGCGAGCTTGGGCGCTGGAGCTCGAGTGCGCGAAGATGGGTAAGCAAAGGAGGAAGAAGGCGTAGGTAAGAAAGGTGGATCCTTATCCCCTTATATATGGGCGGACGAAGACTATGCGTCCCCACCGGCCTGGTAAAACTCGCTTATCTCCCAAGCGCCACCATCAATGGCGCGGTTGGGTTACCCACGTCCGTATTGATGGGAATTCCAGAATAAGGGGAACATGATCTCTGCTTCGACAAGACGTGCCAAGGAAACCACTTCGCTAGACGCGTTGAGGTGGTATAATAAAAAACGAAGGCTTGGTAGTGGTATGACATCATGCCACAAAATACGTCAGCAGATTGAACTTGTGTACATATTATTCTCTCTATGGTGGAATGTGGAATTTATTTTGCAGAGCCGGACACTATCCTGGTGTTCACAATCTTCTATGAATTATATGGAGGAGGAACCCGCCTTGCAATGCCGAACAATATGCGCACTGGACTCATCGTCATTGAAGCCTGGTTCAGGGGCTACTGAGGGAGTCCTGGACTAGGGGGTGTCCGGGTGGCCGGACTATCATCATCGGCCGGACTCCAAGACTATGAAGATACAAGATTGAAGACTTCGTCCCGTGTCTGGATGGGACTTTCCTTGGCGTGGAAGGCAAGCTTGGCTATACGGATATGTAGATCTCCTACCATTGTAACCGACTCTGTGTAACCCTAGCCCTCTCCGGTGTCTATATAAACCGGAGGGTTTTAGTCCGTAGGACACACAACCATTACAACAATCATACCATAGGCTAGCTTCTAGGGTTTAGCCTCCTTGATCTCATGGTAGATCCACTCTTGTACTACCCATATCATCAATATCAATCAAGCAGGAGTAGGGTTTTACCTCCATTGAGAGGGACCGAACCTGGGTAAAAACATCGTGTCCCTTGTCTCCTATTACCATCCGCCTAGACGCACAGTTCGGGACCCCCTACTCGAGATCCGCCGATTTTGACACCGACAGTACTGTTTTAAATAAATGTTGAATTGAAGCTATTGTATTGCTGTCTTTTCCCATTAAGTAGTGAACAAAAATGGGACCAACCCAGACATGATGCTTGTTGCTTTGTTACAACAAATTCAGCATCACCCCCTTTAGAAGCTAGTAATTGATGCCACTCTCAGAATTAACTACTGAATCTTATTACAAAACTGCAACACTTGCTTGTTAGGGATTGGCGGGATTACCATTTTTGTGGCCGCATGTTTCATCCTCCTTTATTAGCCAGTAATTGATTCCTTTTTTACCTCTGTTTAAACAGGGATATCTATTCAACTTGTTGCTATTGCAGCATTTTGCTTCGCTGCGCAAAACACTTTGCTTGATTTCAGTGCAACTGCACAAAACGAGATTGGATTTCCTATTCATGTTGGCAGATTCGTATTTTATCCTGGTCTTCTCATGAAAGGTCAGTACAGGCCTTCATGCACATGATTGTGCATTGTGCTTTGAGATGTTGTGCTACTTGTATTGGTACTATTTTAAATAAATGTTGAATTGAAGCTATTGTATTGCTGTCTTTTCCCATTAAGTAGTGAACAAAAATGGGACCAACCCAGACATGATGCTTGTTGCTTTGTTACAACAAATTCAGCATCACCCCCTTTATAAGCCAGTAATTGATGCCACTCTCAGAATTAACTACTGAATCTTATTTCAAAACTGCAACACTTGTTAGGGATTGGCGGGATTACCATTTTTGTGGCCGCATGTTTCATCCTCCTTTATTAGCCAGTAATTGATTCCTTTTTTGCCTCTGTTTAAACAGGGATATCTATTCAACTTGTTGCTATTGCGGCATTTTGCTTCGCTAAGCAAAACACTTTGCTTGATTTCAGTGCAACTGCACAAAACGAGATTGGATTTCCTATTCGTGTTGGCAGATTCGTATTTTATCCTGGTGTTCTCATGAAAGGTCAGTACATGCCTTCATCCACATGATTGTGTAATGTGCTTTGAGTGTTGTGCTACTTGTATTGGTACTGTTTTAAATAAATGTTGAATTGAAGCTATTGTATTGCTGTCTTTTCCCATTAAGTAGTGAACAAAAATGGGACCAACCCAGACATGATGCTTGTTGCTTTGTGATACGTCTCCAATGTATCTACTTTTCCAAACACTTTTGCCCTTGTTTTGGACTCTAACTTGCATAATGTGAATGAAACTAACCCGGACTAACGCTGTTTTCAGCAGAACTGCCATGATGTTGTTTTATGTGTAGAAAAGAAAAGTTCTCATAATGTCCTAAAAATCCACGGAGGCACTTTTTGGAATTAATAAAAATTTCTGGGCGAAAGACATACACCAGGGGGCCCAGGGCCTATCCACGAGATAGGGGGCGTCCCCCCTGTAGGGCGCGCCCCCCCATCTCGTGGGCCCCCTGGACCTCCACCTACCTCAACTCCAACTCCATATGTTCACGTTCGGGGAGAAAAAAATCGAAGAGAAAGTTTCATCGCGTTTTACAACACGGAGCCGCCGCCAAGCCCTAATCTCTCTCGGGAGGGCTGATCTGGAGTTTGTTCGGGGCTCCGGAGAGGGGGATTCGTCGCCGTCGTCATCATCAACCATCCTCCATCACAAATTTCATGATGCTCACCGCCGTGCGTGAGTAATTCCATTGTAGGCTTGCTGGACGGTGATGGGTTGGATGAGATTTACCATGTAATCAAGTTAGTTTTGTTAGGTTTGATCCCTAGTATCCACTATGTTCTGAGATTGATGTTGCTATGACTTTGCTATGCTTAATGCTTGTCACTAGGGCCCGAGTGCCATGATTTCAGATCTAAACCTATTATGTTTTCATGAATATATGTGTGTTCTTCACGGTCAAAAATATATATATATATATATGTGTTCTTGATCCTGTCTTGCAAGTCTATAGTCACCTATTATGTGTTATGATCCGACAACCCCGAAGTGACGATAATCAGGATACTTCTCGGTGTTGACCGTAGTTTGAGGAGTTCATGTATTCACTATGTGCTAATGCTTTGTTCTGGTTCTCTATTAAAAGGAGGCCTTAATATCCCTTAGTTTCCGTAAGGACCCCGCTGCCACGGGAGGGTAGGACAAAAGATGTCATGCAAGTTCTTTTCCATAAGCACGTATGACTATTTACAGAATAAATGCCTACATTACATTGATGAACTGGAGCTAGTTCCGTGTCAGCCTATGTTACAGCTATTACATGAGGAATCGCATCCGGCATAATTATCCATCACTGATCCATTGCCTACGAGCTTTTCATATATTCTTCTTCGCTTATTTACTTTTCCGTTGCTACTGTTACAACTACTACAAAAACCCAAAAACAATTATCTTTACTTTTGCCATCGTTACCATTATTATCATACCACTTTTGCTAGTAAATACTTTGCTATAGATACTAAGTTATCCAGGTGTGGTTGAATTGATAACTCAACTGCTAATAGTCAAGAATATTCTTTGGCTCCCCTTGTGTCGAATCAATAAATTTGGGTTGAATACTTTACCCTCGAAAGCTATTGCGATCCCCTACACTTGTGGGTTATCAAGACTTATTTCTGGCGCCGTTGCCGGGGAGCATAGCTCTATTCTCTGAGTCACTTGGGATTTATATCTGTTGATCACTATGAAGAACTTGAAAGACGACCGAACTACTATTTTGCCCTCAACTACGAGGGGAGGTAAGGAACTGCCATCTAGCTCTGCACTAGATTCTCCTTCGTTATTAGTAGGCTTGCGACACCTAAACCTACTACTGCTATGAATTCTGATATGTCGCATGTTATTGATGATGCCACTTCTGCTATGCATGATGAAACTACTTCTCTGCGTGAAACTACTTTGCCATTAGGTGAATTTCTTGATGAACAACTTGCTAGAGTTAGGGGGAATGAAAATATTGAAGATGCTATTATTGATGATAGTGATGATGAAGGTTCTCCCAATGATTATGTATTGCCTGTTGTTCCTAAGGGTTATGTTATGAATGAAGAAGCTTCTAGGGAAATCTTTGCTTGCAATGATAGATATGATCTTAAGAAATTATTAGCTAAATGGAAGCAGCAGTCTCTTAATGCTAGAATGAAACCCGATCCTGCTTTTGCTACTTCACCTATTTGTGTTACTGATAAGGATTATG
The DNA here is from genome assembly GCF_002162155.2 of Triticum dicoccoides. Classification (NCBI taxonomy): domain Eukaryota; kingdom Viridiplantae; phylum Streptophyta; class Magnoliopsida; order Poales; family Poaceae; genus Triticum; species Triticum dicoccoides. The sequence goes on along the minus strand of NC_041391.1, from coordinate 671,909,025 downwards.
AATTCTCTGTTGATCCTGAGATTATTACTTTAGTTGAATCTGATCCTTTTTATGGCCTTGAATCTGAAATTGTTGTGGCACATCTTACCAAGTTGAATGATATAGCCATCCTATTTACTAATGATGAAAAGTCTCGCTATTATTATATCATTAAGATATTTTTGTTCTCATTAAAGGGTGATGCTAAGACATGGTATAATTCTCTTGCTCCTGGTTGTGTGCGTAGTCCCCAGGATATGATTTATTACTTCTCTGCTAAATATTTCCCTGCTCATAAGAAACAAGCTGCCTTGCGGGAAATATATAATTTTGTGCAAATCAAAGAAGAGAGTCTCCCACAAGCTTGGGGGAGGCTTTTCCGGTTACTTAATGCTTTGCCTGATCATCCTCTTAAGAAAAATGAAATACTTGATATCTTTTATAATGGACTAACCGATGCTTCCAAGGAATACTTGGATAGTTGTGCTGGTTGTGTTTTCAGGGAAAGAACAGTCGACGAAGCTGAAATATTATTGAATAATTTGTTGACTAATGAAAATAATTGGACTCTTCCCAAGCCAATTCCTGAAGCAATTCCTGAACCAATTGACCCAATTCCTGAGCCTATTCCTAAACCCACTCCGAAGAAGAGAGGTGTTTTATTTCTCAGTCCTGAAGATATGCAAGAGGCAAAGAAATCAATGAAAGAAAAAGGTATTAAAGCTGAAGATGTTAAGAATTTACCACCCATTGAAGAAATACATGGTCTTACTATGCCGCCTGTTGAAGAACCACATTGTCTTGATAACCCGATACAGGTAGTAAAGGTAAGTTCTCTCTATAGATATGATAAAGTTGAAATCCCCTCTACTAAATTTCATAGCCCGTGCTTAGATGAATTTGATGACTTTATGGCTAGACAAGAAAGTTTTAATGCTTATGTTGGTAGAGAGATAAAGATTAATGCTTTCGAGATAGGACGCATGAGCGAGAATCTGGCTAGAGTTAAAGATGAACTTCACCTCATTAGCAAATATGCTTCTATGGTTGCTACTCAAGCTGAGCAAGTACTCAAAGCTTAGAATGATTTGTGAGGGAGTCCTAGACTAGGGGGTGTCCGGACAGCCGGACTATCATCGTCCGCCGGACTCCAAGACTACGAAGATACAAGATTGAAGACTCCGTCTCATGTCCGGATGGGACTTTCCTTGGCGTGGAAGGCAAGCTTGGCGATACGGATATGTAGATCTCCTACCATTGTAACCGACTCTGTGTAACCCTAGACTTCTCCGGTGTCTATATAAACCGGAGGGCTTTAGTCCGTAGGACACAACATACATGACAACAATCATACCATAGGCTAGCTTTAGGGTTTAGCCTCCTTGATCTCGTGGTAGATCCACTCTTGTACTACCCATGTCATCAATATTAATCAAGCAGGACGTAGGGTTTTACCTCCATCAAGAGGTCCCGAACCTGGGTAAAACATCGTGTCCCTTGTCTCCTGTTACCATCCGCCTAGACGCATAGTTCGGGACCCCCTACCCGAGATCCGCCGGTTTTGACACCGACATTGGTGCTTTCATTGAGAGTTCCTCTGTGTCGTCACTGATAGGAAGGATGCCTCCACCCGTCTTCAAGGACGGTATTTTCGCCAAAGGGGCCTTGGCCGCCGGCCAAATTATCCGGCTAGGCGGTTTTCTTATGACCGCCTGTCCGGCCACTGCTTCGACAATGACTTCTCAAGTCGTCAAAACCAATCTCCACGTCAGCTCGGAATTCGCCGAGCAGCTGGATCCGATAGAGCTCTCGTCTGTCAACGAACTCTTGGATCGCATCGCCACCCTGGTAGTCGCTACAGACTACAATTAGATTGGGCTTAAAACCGATCTGAGAGAGATCAACTCTCCCCAGGTTACCCACCACATCGCTGTGGTAGAGGAACAATGCGGCGACCTTCCTCCTGTATTAAAAACTAGACATGTCCGGGATCCCGAACCCTCCACGCCGGATTTCCGCGGAGGAACGGACCTCGATCGAGCACTGAACTTAAAGTCAGGCATCGGACCGGAATCGTTGGACAACGTCCAGCAATCCAAGCTTCCAAAATTGGAAACTTCACGGCCTTTAGCCCCAAGATGGGTAGGGATCCGTATTTTATTCCACCCGCCCGCCCAGACATATGCGATCTATCTCTAATACGGCAAGAGCCCACTGAAACAGTACATCACTACTGGGCCAGATTCCTCCTGGTTATGGACAGGATAAAGGACTGCCGAGAGGAAAACGCAATCTCAATCTTTTGCAATAATTGCACGGACAAGGGAATATTGAACGCCATCGGCCGTCGTAAAATCGCACGCTTCACCGATCTGGCGTCCATAATACGAAAGTACTGTGTGATGGAGAGTTTCCGGAAAACCGAAAATCAGTTTTGGGACAATCCGACCCCGAATACAACCCTAGTCCGCAGCAAAAGGGCGCATTATACTCAGGCCCCAGATACAAAAACCAAAAAACGAAAACCCCATAGAGGGCACGGAACCGTACTGGAGGGATGGCTCAGCGGACCCTGTAAGCTTCGTAGTACAGAGGGTGCCGTCCCAACACATAGCCTTCGAGCATGTTGGATATTACGGCAGGTGGCCAAAAGTGGCGAGGAGCTTCTAGCCCCAGAAAACCACTCCAACAATACCGGTACAGTATCAACAGTCTTTGAGACCTTTGCATAAAATAATATGCGAAAACGAACAATCCGCAGCCTCGCCGAAGTCTACCAAGTAGCAACAGCAAACCCATGGAGTGACACAACCATCACCTTCAACGCCAGCGACGAACCTAAATTCCGAACAGCCCGAGCACCAGCTGCACTGGTGCTTAGTCCCATAGTGGACGGCTTTCGACTTACAAAGGTCCTCATGGACGGCGGCAGCGGACTAAACCTCATCTACGAGGAAACCCTTCAAAAAATGGAAATAGACTGGAGCCATATTGAGCGAAGCAGCACAACCTTCAGAGGAATAATCCCTAGCCAGGAAGCGCGCTGCACCGGAAAAATCACACTCGATGTGGTGTTCGGCTCACCGGACAACTACATATCCGAAGAAGTCACATTCCAAGTGGCCCCGTTCAATAGCGGATATCACGCTATCTTGGGACGAGAGGCGTTCACAATTTTTCAAGTTGTACCCCATTACGGGTACATGAAGCTCAAAATGCCCGGGCCCGGTGGAATAATCACTCTCGCTAGTGATCCGGACATAGCACTCTGCGCCGAAAACAAGACAGCCGCACTAGCTCTGGAGGCACTATCCGAAGCCTTAGCAGCAGAAGAACTCACCGCGCTGCGCTCTACGGTGAATAGGGACGATGTGATACTTGATAAAAGATCCAAGTCCACATCCTTCAAACCAGCAGATGAAATAATAAAATTCCAGGTCCACCCAACGGACCCAACAAAGACGGCCTCCAATGGGGCACAATTGAACCCCGAGGTAGACGCCGCACTGCGAGAATTCCTTCGGGAAAATTGGGACATTTTTGCCTGGCATCCTTCGGACATGCCCGGAATCCCACGCAGATTGGCAGAACATAGCCTAAACATCCTGAAAGGATTCAAGCCGGTCAAACAGGCTCTTCGACGATTTTCCGAACCCAAAAGACAGGCAATGGGAGAAGAGCTAGCCAAACTATTGGAAGCCGGATTCATCAGAGATATCAAACATCCGGATTGGCTAGCAAATCTGGTAATGGTACCAAAGAAGGACAAATCCTGGCGCCTATGCGTCGATTTTAAAGATCTCAATAAGGCTTGCCCAAAGGATCCCTTCCCCCTCCCCCGCATCGATCAAATTATCGATGCCACCGCAGGGCACGATTCGTTGTGCTTCCTCGACGCATACTCTGGCTACCATCAAATCAAGATGGCGGAAGCAGACCAAGCCGCAACGGCATTCATCACTCCATACGGACCATTCTGCTTCAACACGATGCCCTTCGTACTTAAAAACGCCGGCGCAACATATCAATGCATGATTCAAACATGTCTGGCTACCCAGATCGACAAAACAGTCGAGGCATACGTAGACAACATAGTCGTCAAAACAAAACACGTCGACACTCTAGTAGACGATTTGAGGCTCACGTTCGACAACCTCAGAGCATATGACATCAAGCTGAATCCAGAAAAATGTGTTTTCGGCGTACCAGCCGGAAAACTGCTGGGCTTCATCGTATCCGGTAGAGGAATTGAAGCAAACCCGGCTAAAATCCGAGCTCTGTCACAGTTGGACATTCCAAAAGACCTCAAACAGATACAAAAATTGACGGGATGCGTGGCAGCCCTAAGCCGTTTTATCTCCCACTTGGGAGAAAAGGCACTGCCCCTTTATCGCCTCCTTAGGAGCACCGAACACTTCGAGTGGACGGATGCTGCCACTGCCGGACTCAAAGAAATAAAGGCCATATTGGCAACAAATCCAGTCCTAGCCGCGCCAAACCTAGGCGAACCTATGTTGTTATACATCGCAGCAACACATCAAGTTGTAAGTGCGGTACTCGTCGTTGAACGAGAGACAGAAGGGCATAAATTCCCTCTTCAAAAACCAGTGTACTACGTATCCACTGTGTTAACACCCTGCAAGTCCTGTTACCCGCATTATCAAAAGATAGCGTACGCGGTGTTCATGGCATCCCGGAAGCTCCGACACTACTTTCAGGAGTGTTCGATAACAGTAGCCTCCGAAGTACCACTCAATGACATTATAAACAACCGCGACGCAACAGGTAGGATTGCAAAATGGTCCATCGAGCTCCTACCATTTGATATAACCTACAAACCTCGGCGAGCTATAAAGTCACAAGTTTTAGCTGACTTCGTCGCTGAATGGACAGAAGCCGGACTCCCTAAAGAGTACGGCGCATACTCCAATTGGACTATGCACTTCGACGGCTCCAAAATGTTGGTCGGACTGGGGGCTGGCGTCGTCTTGACGTCCCCAACCGGGGACACAGTCCAATACGTACTTCAAATAATATACACGGACTCCAACAACGCAGCCGAATACGAGGCCCTTCTACATGGTCTCCGGATGGCAATCTCCATGGGCATTCAACGCCTAGAGGTGTGCGGGGATTCAAACCTTGCAATATCCCAAATAAACGGAGACTTTGATGCCAAGGATCCAAAAATGGCAGCATATCGCAACGCTGTCCTAAAAATGTCGGCTCGGTTTGAAGGACTTGAATTCCATCACGTAGCCCGAGAAAATAACCAAGCAGCCGACGTACTGGCACGCATCGGCGCAAAACGTGATGCTGTCCCTCCAAATATCTTCCTGGAACGGCTATTCAAGCCGTCCGTACTATGGGAAGGGGAATCCGGAAATGAAAAACTGGAAACAACCGCGCCAACCGGCGATTCAGCCGATGACATAACACTTTCAGCCCACGACATAATGGCAGTAATCGCCCCGTGGACGGAACCATTCCTAGCCTATTTGCTTAGACAAGAACTTCCCGAAGACCAAAATGAGGCCCGCTGCATAGTACGGCGATCAAAAGCCTACAAGGTCCATGAGGGAGAACTTTATAAGAAAAGTACAACCGGAGTCCCTCAAAGATGTATCTTCGAAGAGGAAGGGCGAAACCTCCTGGCTGAAATTCATGCCGGACTAGGCGGACACCACGTAGCAGCCCGGGCCCTTGTAGGAAAAGCATTCCGTACAGGATTTTATTGGCCGACGGCCCGGGCAGATGCCCAGGACTTAGTCCAGAGATGCGTCGGTTGTCAGCTCTTTGCTAATCAGAGCCATATGCCACCCACCGCCCTCAAAACCATACCCATTACCTGGCCGTTCGCGGTCTGGGGGCTTGATATGGTTGGACCCCTCAAAGGGGGAACGCACAAGCAAAGGTACCTATTGGTCATGGTGGATAAATTCACCAAATGGATAGAGGCCAAACCGGTCAAAACGGCAGAGTCCGGACCAGTGATAGACTTTATATCCGGGGTCGTACACCGTTACGGTGTCCCCCACAGCATCATCACCGACAACGGCACAAACTTCACGGCCGACGAGGTCAAGTCATGGTGCAAAAACATGGGCATTAAGCTCGACTACGCCTCAGTCTATCACCCTCAAACCAACGGTCAAGTGGAACGAGAAAATGGTCTAATAATGAGCGGCATTAAACCCAGACTAGTGCGGTCACTTACAAAATCAGACACGCACTGGGTAGAGGAGCTCGACTCCATACTCTGGGGGCTGCGGACAACGCCAAACCGTACTACCAGATTTACACCATTCTTCATGGTATACGGCGCAGAGGCAGTCCTGCCCTGCGACATCATTCATGACTCACCTCGAGTGCGCATGTACGAAGAACGAGAAGCCGAGCTGGATCGGCAGGACAGCTTGGACGCATTGGAGGAGGAACGCGACGTCGCCAAGGCTCGTTCCGCATTTTATCAGCAGAAGGCTCGAAGATATCAAAGCAGAGAAGTACGGGCCAAGACTTACAACGTTGGCGAACTAGTTCTACGCCTGCCGGACAAGAAAAAGGACAATCTCAAGCCCAAATGGGAGGGCCCATTCATCATCGACCAAGTCCTGACCGGCGGGGCGTACCGTCTAAAAAACGCATCGGACAACCGACTCGAGCCGAACCCATGGAACGCAGCCCGCCTCCGAAGATTCTACGCCTAGCGTCGGACTAAGAGTTCATCCCCTTCCCCCGTCCAAATCTTTTACACTCCATCTGCACTTTGTTTCTTTTTCTTCTCTTAACCTTTCTTCCTAAAAAGCCCTTAAGGGCCCACCTGCGCATTGTTTGCACACACTTGATGTGCCACCCGCACTCATTATACCTGGGGGCTTCTTTTCAAGAAGCTCAATTGTGAGGGCTTCATGCCCAACATGTGTCATGCTTCCACATGTAACTTTTACTCACCATTATATGCATCGATATGACTTAAGTTTTGGCCAAGCTGGGTTGCCTTGCTCCTGTGCTTACCCCTACGTTCCCGATTGTTTGGCTAGGAGGTAAAGGGAGTACCTCTGCGATTGTTACCGCCGGGTCAGCCGGACGTGTACCTCAGACTGGGTGAAGCCAAAAGCTAGCGTTCTTAAGGGAATATTCGGTCGGTGACTTAAAAGATGATTTTTTACCCACCTATTTATCTGCCCCTAGATGTTTTTCTGCTTTTTTCGCAGCCCGGACATGCACTTTAGGGCATGCCTCCCAGGGAAAGGAACCCTTAACGGAACTATTCTCCCTGGAAGATGTTTCTTACTAACCATGTAATATAACATAACTAGTTGGGAACTTGTCTGATAAAGCACTAATGACCCCTACGCCTGGTCTCCATGCACACCCCGGTTGTTTTTTAACCAAGAAGGTATTCGGACACACTCCGGACTCTAGGGTCCCGAGGTCGAAGCGAAAAGGTCGGCAAAGACAAACGATCTACAATCCGGCTAGAAGGCATTTCACATGTCATTTTCAATACATTATCAAATTTACTGATTGTATTCCTCCTCAATCCCGTCTAACAGGCTGTCTAACTTACAGTCCCGTTGGGAAAATTTAGCAGCCACCTCTACTTGCCTATATACTAAACTCACAGGGATCTCCTTCCCATCGGGCCCCACCGGTCCAACTTCGGCCATGTGGTTGGGATCTGCCTTCTTGTACCGCATCTTCACCATAGCCCAAGCCTCCCTGGCACCCTGGCGGCAGGCCGAAATCTTCCATAAACGGAAGCGCTGCCGCACTCCCTGGAGTTTCTCCGCAAGCTCCCCAAGGCCCTCGGGTAGGGAGGCGGCTGGCCATAATGCCTGGACGACGCCGCTCATCGCCTGCCGAACTCGTTCGAGCAGTTGCAACAGCTCGGGAAGTTGATCACCCGTCAATTCGGGCATCTCCTCTACAAGGCGACCTGTGAGTATACCTACAAGACATATTCTGTCAATTGACTTCCTCGCCGAACTCTTCTTTTCAAAGGAGTTCGCTCAAGCACTTACCATAGATGCCACGACGAAGCCGCTGATTCTCCTTGACAGAGCCGGACAGCTCGACCCGAACGCCTTTCAGCTCCTCTCCAACCTGGGCGTGGGCATCTTGAAGCTTGTTCCTTTCCTGCTGTACTCTATTCAGCACCCTCTCGCCGGCCTTCAGCTGGCGCAACAGTTCCTGCCTGTCCGGATCTTGTCCGGCAGCACCTGCAAATGTCATTATTAGAATTACACGCATGCCGCACAACGCTTATATTTACCAAACAAATGTGTTACCAGGAGGGGCCTCTGTGTTTCCTCCTGCGGCAGCAAGTGCGGCCTCAAGTTGGGCCTTGCATTCTTGCAGCTCCTGAGACAGCTGGGCATTCTTCTCGGTAAGAGCCTGCGTTTAAAATGATCCTTAAATCAGTTCACTTAACTACTTTTAGTCTCGGGGGCTACTGGCATATATAACCATTAAATTCCCTTACCCGTATGTCTTTCACATACTGCTCCGTGGCTCTGGTAAAACCATCTTGAGCAGCACGGAGGTGCGCGTCCCCCGCGTTAAAGGCGTCCAGCGCCTCAGGGGAGAAGCACGCTTCACGAAATACTATCCGGCGGCGCCTATGGTTCATGGCGCTCTCCACCTCCGACTTGGTGGCGGACAGTCGGTCGGCGTCCTTCGTTGGAGGAGTACCCGGCCCGCGCCTTGCGCTTGCCTCCCCCTCCTGACCGGGCGCTGGAGCCTGGCCAGTATAGGCCGGATTGGCAACCTCTACGCCTGCAGTCTGGCGGGCGATTTTTCTCCTATAAAGGATCATGAGCACTCAGACGCTTCCTAGGAACGTTGCTCTGAATATCTAAATAGGAGCTATACCTTTGTGGTGACATTTCGGTCCGTGCCGCGCTCCTTTTCCGCCTGCTGGTCCGGACTGGCCTTTGTTGGTCAGCCGCCGCAGGCTCGGCTTCCCGCCTTGAAGGTGCTTCCTGTAAAACACCATCGTTCGTGAAGGTCAAAAATGGGCAAGGAAGAGATAATGGTGTCCGAACCTCGGTCACAATCACTTGGGAAGCCGGATATAGTCCGGGGTAATCCACCGTAATGGCGACCAAAGCGTTGTCCATGCTGAGCTGGTGAAACACCCCGTCGATCAGCTCCACCTTGATATCCGGATCCTCTTCGGAGGCCGGATCTTGGGATCTCCATGGATCCTCAGGTTGCGGAGCCGGACTTGTCATGTCCTCCACAATCCAGCGCAGTTCCTGCGCCGAAGACATAGTGTAAGAAGATTAAACTCTAAAAGCACGGGTTGAGCCCTTAAAAGTGTTCGCTTACCCAACCCCGAGGGTTGTTCATGGAAAACCCATTCAGAGGGTTCGTTCGGAGGAAGTCCTCCTTCTCCCCCTTGTACAGGCCGGACAGGATCTGCACCAATTCCTCGGTCGAGTCCGGCCCTTTGCGGCCGTGGCGGGTGGCGTCGTCCTCCCCGTTGAAATCCCACATGGGGTGGCCCCTGTATTGCAGTGGCTGTACTCCCCGCATGATGCATTTTGCCATGACTCCGATCATGGTCAACCCGGAATGGGCTAGTAATCTTATTCGGCCCATCAGGTAATGGACGTTCTTGTCTTCCTCCAATTTGGGGCTCCGCGGGCGCCAACTAAGGCGTTTCTTCAGAGCAGCAGCACTGAACTCCGGGAGGCCGATCCGGACTGGATCCGGCAGTGGAGCGTCCTCTATATAAAACCACTCTGAAGGCCAGTCTTCGGACGCCCTCTTCGGGGTTCCGGACGGATATCCGGTCCCGGCAATGCGCCATACTTCGGCGCCGCCCACTTGATATATAGATCCCTCGTGAGAATGGGGTACGAGGCAGAACAACCTCTTCCACAGTGCAAAATGGGGCTCGATGCCCAGGAATAGCTCACAAAGAGCTACGTAGCCCGCGATATGCAGGACAGAGGCGGGTGTAAGGTGATGGAGCTGGAGTCCGTAGAACTCCAGGAGCCCGCGGAGGAATGGATGTATCGGAAATCCAAGTCCCCTTATCAGATAGGGGACTAAGCATACCCGCTCCCCTTTGTTGGGACTTGGGGTAGCCTCCGCTTGCCTCCCACCTTGGTAGGTGGCAAGCCCGGCTCGAACCGGGACCATGAAGGCCAGAGGGAGATATCCCCCAGCTTGGAGCTTCACTAGCTCGTTGTGCAGAACAGAACACCTCCTCCAATCCCCTGGCAGTGGGCTGGGAGCGCGAGAAGAGGAGCCGCGCCGATGGTCCATGGTGGAATGGATTGTTGGGTCGAAGACGCTCCGATGAGTATTCGCGGAAGGAAGATGGTGTGATTTGGATCTGGATTTTTGCCTCCTTTGTAGGCGGATGACTTGCACGACTAGGGGGTGAAACATAAAAATACCCTGGCTTTTCGCGTTCATGCAGCGCGTGGAGGAAGGCCATTATTGGGCGCAGAAGCCAAGAAGCACAGTATTTATGAGGAAGCCGGACACTGTTCGGCAGGTACATGGAACTTAAAGGGAGAACCCGCCTTGCAACGCCGACGACTATATACGCGCTGGACTAATCGTCATTGAAGCCTGGTTCGGGGGCTACTGAGGGAGTCCTGGACTAGGGGGTGTCCGGACAGCCGGACTATCATCGTCCGCCGGACTCCAAGACTACAAAGATACAAGATTGAAGACTCCGTCCCGTGTCCGGATGGGACTTTCCTTGGCGTGGAAGGCAAGCTTGGCGATACGGATATGTAGATCTCCTACCATTGTAACCGACTCTGTGTAACCCTAGCCTTCTCCGGTGTCTATATAAACCGGAGGGCTTTAGTCCGTAGGACACAACATACATGACAACAATCATACCATAGGCTAGCTTTAGGGTTTAGCCTCCTTGATCTCGTGGTAGATCCACTCTTGTACTACCCATATCATCAATATTAATCAAGCAGGACGTAGGGTTTTACCTCCATCAAGAGGGCCCGAACCTGGGTAAAACATCGTGTCCCTTGTCTCCTGTTACCATCCGCCTAGACGCACAGTTCGGGACCCCCTACCCGAGATCCGCCGGTTTTGACACCGACAATTTGCTTGTTGAATTAAATAATAAAAATGACTTTGCTGTTAGAGTGGCTACTAGAACTGGTAGAATGACTCAGGAACCTTTGTATCCTGAAGGCCACCCTAAGAGAATCGAGCAAGATTCTCAGAGAAATAATTTTGAGGCACCTAGTTCTTCTAAAAAGAAGAAGAAGAATGATAGGACTTTGCATGCTTCTAGTGAACCTACTATAGACACACCTGAGAATCCCAATGATATTTCCATTTCTGATGCTGAAACACAATCAGGTGATGAACATGAACCTAGTAATAATGTTAATGATAATGTTCATGTTGATGCTCAACCTAGCAAAAACAATGATGTAGAGATTGAACCCGCTGTTGATCTTGATAACCCACAATCAAAGAATCAACGTTATGATAAGAAAGATTTTGTTGCTAGGAAGCATGGTAAAGAAAGAGAACCATGGGTTCAGAAACCCATGCCCTTTCCTCCTAAACCATCCAAGTTAAAGGATGATGAGCATTTTGAGCGCTTTGCTGAAATGATTAGACCTATTTTCTTACGTATGCGCTTAACTCATATGCTGAAAGTAAATCCATACGCTAAGTATATGAAGGATATCGTTACAAATAAAAGAAAAATACGGGAAGCTGAAATTTCCACCATCCTTGCTAATTACACTTCTAAGGGTGGAATACCAAAGAAACTTAGAGATCCGGGTGTACCAACTATACCATGCTCCATTAAAAGAAATTATGTTAGAACTTCTTTATGTGATCTTGGAGTCGGTGTTAGTGTTATGCCTCTCTCTTTATATCGTAAACTTGAATTGAATAAGTTGACACCTACTGAAATATCTTTGCAAATGGCTGATAAATCAACTGCTATACCTGTCGGTATTTGTGAGGATGTGCCTGTTGTGGTTGCAAATGTCACTATCTTAACAGATTTTGTTATTCTTGATATTCCCGAGGATGATAGTATGTCGATTATCCTTGGTAGACTGTTCTTAATACTGCAGGGGCTGTTATTGATTGCAACAAAGGCAATGTCACTTTTCATGTTAATGGTAATGAGCATACGGTACACTTTCCGAGGAAACAATCTCAAGTTCATAGCATCAATTCTATTGGACAAGTTCCAACTATTATTATTAGAGGTTTTGAATTTCCTCTCCCTACTGTCAAGAAAAAGTATGATATTCTTATTGTTGGGGATTTTCATATCCCCGTTGAGGTAACTTAGTGTTATTCGAAATTTCTACCGTTCCGTGTTATTCGGAATGAGTTTGTTAACAAGACTTGATCAACCTTGTTAGTGGGTTCATTTTGATGATCACGAGATGGACGAAACTAGAAGGCACAACCTTCTGTACCCTCTTTTTACTTTCTGTTATTTAGAATAAATAAAGCGAAAATAGTATTATCCGTCTGTTTTCTGAATTATCCGTGCATTAGAAAATAGTCCGAAAATAAAAGTGCTCCAAATGCCCTACAAATTTAGTATGATTTTTTCTAGAATATTTGAGGATTTTAGGCACTGAAAACACTACAGGAGGGGCAATCACCAGGCCACGAGAGTGGAGGGCGCCCCCCCTATAGGGCGCGCCCCCTGTCTCGTGGGCCCCTGGTGGCCCCCCTCCACTTATGCCAGCATCCACACACTTCATCTTCTACCCAAAAAATCCCCTTCCAACTCAAGCACGAGTTCTACCTCGTTTTGCTGCGATTTTCGATCTCTTAGCTCAAAGCTCCATTCACAAAACTGCTTTGGGAGATTGTTGCTTGGTATGTGACTCATCCATAGGTCCAATTAGTTTTTGTTCTAGTGCTTTATTCATTGCAATTTTTTGCTGCATAGGTGACCTTGTTCTTGAGCTTGCATGTTAAATTTTTGAGGTCCCAAGCAATTCCAATGCATGATATAGGCTCTAGGCACTTGTAGGAGTAGTTGCTACCAATCTTGTTTAGTTTTATTCACTTCTATTTTGAAGTTACTAAAATTTCAGAAATTTTCAGAAAATGTTGAGGAAACTTTTAAGGGGCTCTTCTAGCCAAATCCCTCAGGAAAAACAAGACAAAGAGAAGGAAAAAGCCAAGTATAATCTTCCTCGCTTAGCGGAAGTACGGTCGTGTGAATGGCCATGTGAGGATTTCTTGAAAGAAGCTGGAATTCATGAGGATTTTTATACTTTAATCGAGACTGCGGTCCTCACCGGTTTCATCAACGACCGAATCGATCAGTATCTCTTACTCACCAATACTTTCGTGCAAAACTTTTATTATTATCCTAAGAAGTCACCGCCTGCAGTATCATTTCATTTATATGATCAATTCAAAGAAATGTCTTTACATAATTTTTGCGCGGTGTGTAGGATACCTTATGGGGGAGAATTAGAGGAACCCCATCGTGAAGATGTGGGTGGCTTTGTTAACACTATAGCTGTAGAGGAGCCAGAGAAGGGATCCGAGGCAAAAGTCTCTAGCATACACCATCCTGTTTTACGCTACTTTGCCATATTTACTAGTAGATGCTTGATTGGTCGTGGAAATAGTGGAAACTTGAGCGTTCCTGATATTATGATTCTTCAACATGCTTTGCTTGGAGACAATACTTTTAGTATGGGTGCCGTCGTTGCTAAACGGCTAGCCCTGAATCGTACAAAAGGCCCCATATTTGGAGGTATCTATGCTGCACGTCTTGCTAAATATTTCAAATACCCATTAGGCACCATGAGAAGGAGGAGACAAAATTGCCTCCTCACATTTTAGATTACAAGAGCATGGTAGCACACAAGTTTATTGTTAACAACGAAGAAAAGATGCTCTTGTATAAACTTAGATTTAATAAGAAACACTTTGAGATTATTATTTTGCATGCGCCTCTGTTGTTTGATTTGCTTGTAGAATATCTCCTTGTCACACCGGAAGCGGTGAATAATCATCGAGCCCAAGCTTTTACTCCAGAACCTGAACTTGAGTCGGAACCTGAACTGGACCCTTATCGTGCATCATCTGTCTAGTGGGATCCGGAGATGACCAGCCAGTGGTATCCTGACTACACCTCCCATTACACCGGGGAGAGTAGCGGCGGTCCTTGGTATTAAACCAACTTAGGCCAAAAGCCTAAGCTTGGGGGAGTACGTATTTCTCACCGACTTTACATCCATGTTCACACACTAGTTCTCAGTACTCATACTCTTTCATTGTATTATCCATGCTAGTTTAAATTTATTTTTCTAGTTTTATTCTTATGTGTTTGATAAACCTTTAGAAATAACCAAAAAAGTTAGTTAGTTTAATTTCCATGCTTGTAGTAGCAATTAAAATGAAAACCCAAAAAGATTTCTAGTTCTTCTTCTTACTTGTTGGGAGCTTTCCCGTGTAAATAGTTTTATTTTATTTTCTTTCCTTTGGGGGTCGAGAAGACCATATTGAAAATGCTTAGTGGCTCTCATATGCATGATTGTTTATTTAACTTAGAGCCCATATTACTTGTCTTCTCTCTTGAGTTGAATGCTTGCAGATTCCAGCTTAGTCCAATGCACGTGCACTCTTATTATTATACACATCGTTCGGTCGTGCAAGTGAAAGGCAATAATGACGATATATGATGGACTTATTGGGATGAGAAAAGCTGGTATGAACTCGACCTCTCTTGTTTTTGTAAATATGTTGAGTTCATCATTTCTGAGTCAGCTATTATGAAGTAAACATATTTGCAATGACATTTAGAGATTATAGTTTCTTGTGCCATGCTTGATTAGCTATGAGTTATAATGGTTTACCTTGCGTGCCAACATGCTATTGGAATGATTATGATGTGATATGATGGGATGGTATCCTCCTTTAAATGAATTGAGTGACTCGACTTGGCACATGTTCACACATGTAGTTGAATCAAATCAACATAGCCTTCATGATATTTATGTTCATGGTGGATTATATCCTACTCATGCTTGTATTCGGTGTGAATTAATTTTAATGCATGTTTATGACTATTGTCTCTCTCTTAGTTGGTCGCTTCCCAGTCTTTGCTAGCCTTCACCTGTACTAAGCGGGAATACTGCTTGTGCATCAAAACTCCATAAACCCCAAAGTTATTCCATATGAGTCCACTATACCATCCTATATGCGGTATTTACCTGTCGTTCCAAGTAAATTTGTATGTGCCAAACTCCAAACCTTCAAATGAAATTCTGTTTTGTATGCTCGAGCAGCTCATGTTACAACTAGGGCTGCCTATATCTTCCATGCTAGGTGGGTTATTCTCACGAGGAGTGGACTCCGCTCCTCATTCATGTGAAAGGGGCCTGTCGGTGTCAAAACTGGCGGATCTCGGGTAGGGGGTCCCGAACTGTGCGTCTAGGCGGATGGTAACAGGAGACAGGGGACACAATGTTTTTACCCAGGTTCGGGCCCTCTCGATGGAGGTAAAACCCTACTCCTGCTTGATCAATATTGATGATATGGGTAGTACAAGAGTAGATCTACCACGAGATCAGAGAGGCTAAACCCTAGAAGCTAGCCTATGGTATGATTGTTGTTCGTCCTACGGACTAAAACCCTCCGGTTTATATAGGCACCGAAGAGGGTTAGGGTTACACAGAGTCGGTTACAATGGTAGGAGATCTACATATCCGTATCGCCAAGCTTGCCTTCCACGCCAAGGAAAGTCCCATTCGGACACGAGACGAAGTCTTCAATCTTGTATCTTCATAGTCCAGGAGTCCGGCCAGCGTGATAGTTCGGCTATCCGGACACCCCCTAATCTGGGACTCCCTCAGTAGCCCCTGAACCAGGCTTCAATGCCGATGAGTCCGGCGCGTAGATTGTCTTCGGCATTGCAAGGTGGGTTCTTCTCCAAATCCTGTGTAGCTGTTGAATAGCATCCGGCTTCCTGTAAATATTGCGCTCCTCGGCTTCCACGCCCAATAATGGCCATCTTCCACGTGTTGAACGAATCCGAAAAGCCAGGGTATTTTTACATTTACCCCCCTAGTTGTGCAAATGAGGTGCCTATAAAAGAGACGAGGATCTAGATCCGAATCATACCATCCTCGCTTCGCGAGCATTCATTAGAGCGCATCTGACAGAAATCCATTCCATTATGGACAGTCGACGCGGCTCCTCCTCTCGCCCTCCCAGCGAGTTAGTGACACTCCAAACCAAGGGATTTCTTCCCCCAGCCTTCATGGTTCCGGTTCGAGCCGGACTCGTCACCTATAAGGGCGGAAAGCAAGCGGAGAGCGTCCCCAGCCCCTCCAAAGGAGAGCGGGTATGCCTTGTCTCTTATTTGATAAGATGGATTTCCAATTCATCCGTTTCTCCGGGGTCTCCTGGAGTTCTACGGCCTCCAGTTGCACAACCTTATGCCTGCCTCCATTTTGCATATTGTGGGTTTCGTGGCCCTTTGCGGGCTGTTTTTGGGCATCGAGGCTCATTTTACGCTGTGGAAGAAGCTGTTCTGCCTTGTGCCCCGTTTTCAAGAGGGGTCAATATATCAAGTGGGCGGAGCCGAACTATGGCGCATCGCTGGGACCGGATATCTATCCGGAACCTCAAAGAAGGCGTCCGAAGACTGGCTGTCGGTGTCAAAACCGGCGGATCTCGGGTAGGGGGTCCCGAACTGTGCGTCTAGGCGGATGGTAACAAGAGACGAGGGACACGATGTTTTACCCAGGTTCGGGCCCTCTCGATGGAGGTAAAACCCTATGTCCTGCTTGATTAATATTGATGATATGGGTAGTACAAGAGTGGATCTACCACGAGATCAAGGAGGCTAAACCCTAAAGCTAGCCTATGGTATGATTGTTGTAATGTATGTTGTGTCCTACGGACTAAAGCCCTCCGGTTTATATAGACACCGGAGGAGGCTAGGGTTACACGGAGTCGGTTACAATGGTAGGAGATCTACATATCCGTATTGCCAAGCTTGCCTTCCACGCCAAGGAAAGTCCCATCCGGACACGGGACGGAGTCTTCAATCTTGTATCTTCGTAGTCTTGGAGTCCGGCGGACGATGATAGTCTGGCTGTCCGGACACCCCCTAGTCCAGGACTCCCTCAGTAGCCCCTGAACTAGGCTTCAATGACGATAAGTCCGGCGCGCATAATGTTCGGCATTGCAAGGCGGGTTCCTCCCTTGAATAATCTAGAGAAGATCATGAACACCAGGATAGTGTCCGGCTCTGCAAAATAAATTCCACATTCCACCGTAGAGAGAATAAAATGTACACTAGTCCAATCTGCTGACGTATTATGCGGCGTGACATCACACCGCTACCAGGCTTTTACTTGAATCGTTTTTTACTATACCACCTCAGCACGTTTAGCGAAGCGGTTTCCTTGGCACGTCTTGTCGAAGCAGAGATCGTGTTCCCCTTATTCCGGGATTCTCATCAATACGTGCGTGGGTAACCCAACCGTGCCCATCGCCATGCCTCCTCTATCGAAGGTGAATCCCAAACGGTCACGGAGACGACTCTTGGTATTTTTCCCCTTTATAAGAGGACCAAGGCTCGTTCTTTTTCTTCAATCTCGCATCGAATGTCCTTCTCGCTCCCGGTTCCAACACCCAGAGCCCCAAATTTGAGCGCTTCGAATTCTCAATCATGTCCGGGTCCGACCTTCAAGGTCGGTGGATGCCCTCCTCCGTCACGGAGGAGGACGTGTTAAAGCTGCGTGAGGCCAAGTACCTGTCCTACGAGATTTCGCACAGGTTGCCTGCCCAAGGGCAGGCCGTGCCCGCCCCCGAGCCTGGTGAGTACATTGTCTTCGTATCCCACCTCTGTCGGGGTTTAGGCTTCCCGACGGACCCCTTCGTGAGAGGGCTCATGTTCTACTACGGGCTGGATTTTCACGACTTGGCTCCGGAGTCCATCCTCCAAATCTCCGCATTCATTATCGTCTGCGAAGCCTTCCTCCGCGTCACTCCCCACTTCGGCCTGTGGCTGAAGACCTTCAATGTGGAGCCGAAGATGATCGGGGGGCGTCAAGCGGCGTGCGGTGGGGCGGCCATAAGCAAAAGGGCCGATGCCCCATGGCCCGAGGGTTCCTTCCAAGAGGAACTCGGACTGTGGCAGCAGGAGTGGTTCTATATTACCTCTCCGAAGGGCAGCAAGCAAAAGCCGCCGCCTTCATTCCGCCCGGGACCTCCATGCCGACTGATGTCGTGGGTCAACCAAGGGCTCAACTGGGGGCCGTCCGAAGACGTGCCCTTATTGCAGGGCCGGATTCGAGACCTCCAGGCGAGGGAGATCAATCTGGTCGTGGTGATGCAGGTTATGCTAATCAGGCGTCTTCTGCCCTGCAAACGCCGTCCTCTCCGTCTATGGGAGTTCAATCCAGAGGGACCCCGAATTCTCCAGCACTTCATGGGTGCGACACCCATGGAGATGTACAGGTTGTTCTTCGGACCGCAGGTAGCGTGTCCGGAATTGACCGAGGACGCAGGCCTAAGCCGCAATCGCCCAGATACTCAGGTAAATAGCTCGGAGTCCGGACGTTCTGTTTATCTGCTTTTCTAGAGTTCGCCTCCTAACCCATTACTCTTCACAGGAGTGGGTAGCGCGATCGAGGCTGATAAGGTGTCCGGCTCCCCTCCCAGAGACCGCACTGGAGCCCATGCTGGTTAGAATGTTGGAGGTCGCGCCCGTAGAGGGGGGCGATGGGGAAAATAGAGGAGCTATTATTTCGCCCAAAGGGGCGTCTGAAGAGGGTGGAATCAAAAACCCCTCCCTCCAGGGGGGAGAAGAGGACCGCCTCCGAAGATCCAGAGGCCAAAGCCCCTAAACGGGGGAAGAGATCTTCACCGGGGGGTCCGGCGTCCGGGGAGAATCCGGACATACTATCATCGCCAAAGGATCAGCCCTCCAGCGAGCCATGAGTATGAAAAGGGGAGTTAATTAGTAAGGAAATACCTCCATTTGTGCTTCTGTGGGTAACCAAAATATTTATCTTGC
Organism: Triticum dicoccoides; assembly: GCF_002162155.2. Classification (NCBI taxonomy): domain Eukaryota; kingdom Viridiplantae; phylum Streptophyta; class Magnoliopsida; order Poales; family Poaceae; genus Triticum; species Triticum dicoccoides. Next base: position 671,890,016 of record NC_041391.1, on the reverse strand, counting down.
AGTTCGGATCTGCAGCCTTCTCAGATGAGTTCATCTTCGGGGGACCTTCTTCCGGAGATGATGGAGAGCGAAACGCCTCCGTCTGCTGTGCCGTCAGATAAGGCAGACGAGCCTAAAGTATCGTCACGGAGGGTATCCCCGAGTCTGGAGGGGCCAGAGAGTTCGGCACCCGCTAGTATCCAGCCGGGAGAACTGAAGAATCTGCTTGAGAGGGCGTCCATCTCAGAAGATCACCGTGCGTTGATGCGTATGGTGATTGGAAGGATTTCGTCCGCCGAGAGCGGATTGCGCAATGCCGCTACGAGTTTGCTGGCGGGGTTTGAGGTACGCGAGAATGACGCACCCCTTTGTCTTTTAACAGTTTTGCACATAAAAATGCGCTCTGTATAGATAGTAGCCCCTGAGACTCGGTAGGTTGTCGAAGACGACAGCGTGCCGAGGATCAAAATCGTGAGTAATGAATGTCGCCGTTCCTATGCAGGTGGCGGATAGTCCGAGGGCTAGCCGGACTAGTGGAGTTGCCGAGTTGATGCGGCAACTTGACGTGGCGGATGCGGACATCGCACTTGTCAACCGACGACTTGATGAGTCGCAAGGTAAATGAGTTCTCCGCAGTCGCTTTAGTAAGGGGGTCAAAGCCCTCCTCTGATAAATTATATGCTGTTGTACAGACGGTGCTGCTATTGTGGAGAGCCTTTGGGCCGAAGGAGTGACGCGGCTGCCTCGAGGGCGGCCGAGGAGTTGAAAGCCGAAAAGGCTGCACACTGCCTAAGCAGGGAAGAGATGGCCGAATTGGCCGTGAAATTAAAAGATGCTGCTGACCGCAATGAGGCTCTTGAAAAGGAGCACTTATCGAAGCGGGAAGACCTGAGGAAGGCCACCGCCGAGGCCAAGTATGCCTGTTCTGCAATGCGGGCCATGAAGGAGGAGCTGCGCCAAGCCGGAGATATCGTGGCTGGCAAGCCTTATCTGCTGCGTCGCCGGTTTATGGATCAAAAGTATGCTCAATTTGGCCAGCTATGAAGTCCGGAGGATCCGTATATGGACTTAGCGGCAAGTGCGGCTGATGTCGTTGAGCACTTCCGGAGCCAGAAGGATCACAAGAAGGAAGAGCTATGTTGGTCTCAATTCCATAGTCCGGATCGCTCACTTCTGTTGACCGACCGGTTGGCGGAATGGGCCGAGCTAAATAGATTGTCCGGACTTGCCATGACTGACATCGTGGCTCATGCCTGGCCAGAGAGGCCCAAGGCGACGAGCTACTTCGGCTTACTGCAGCAATTTCTTGGAGCGGTGCCGCATATCAAGGAGATGAAGTGGTCGGCCTGCATCGAAGGCGCGCGGATGGCTCTTGCCCGTGTGAAGGCACATTGGACAGAGATGTATGCCACCGCTGTTGCCGCCCAGGGTTCGGATGAAAGCCGGCTCCCCGCCGAGCACTATTTCGGGGAAGTTATGCGTGGCGCTCGTGTAATAGAGTCGCAGTGCTCAAAAAATGTCACGTTCAAATGAACGTTTTAGCTTGTAAAACGATGATTATGCTATAATTGCTTTTTATACTTGTGCGTCCCAAGTAGTAAAACTTCTCCTATGCGGCCGTTTACATATACGTTTGTATAACTTGAAAGATTGCAGTCTTCGGCTTCAGCCCCCACGCACAAGGTGCGGGGGTGTTCGCAAAAATAGCGCGTTTTCACACTTAATCCGACGTCTTGGTCCTGTTAAGGAGGTGGTAGCGTAGCGAACGAGGCAATCCGGACTATAATGCTTTATCACTTTCACTTAGCCAGTGGAGTTCGAGGGTGGGGCTACGATATAGCCCCTGGGGGCACCGCACTTCTCCGAGTTCGGGGTGCGTGTGTGCCTGACCGGGAAACGGTCCTTCGTCAAAGCGGGGAATTCTAAACATTCCGGTAGTCGATCGAGTGGTTGACCAGTCTCTCGCTATATCATGACAGTCAGTTTTCGGCTTTCTCTACTGAGGTGCTCGCCCAGCCGAACTGGGGCACAATCGTAGTAGTTCTCCTGGTGCCGCGTTAGCCGATGATACGGAACGTAAGGCAGCAAAACACAGGAGCCGGGCAAACCCAACATTTGACCAAAGACATGATTCGGAGCTGATGCATATAATGCCTAACTCGAGACGCCGAACACTCCCTAAGGTGTTCGGTCTTTATAATAATGGGCAGAAAAGTGCCCTAAGCCCCTAGTGTCCAGGCACGGGCATGGTCTTCTGACGCGGCCGATGCCAAAACGTCAGGCTCCGCTTTGGTTATAGGAAGAAACCAAGGGAGAATAACAACAAGAGACAGTAAAAAAGGTTTACGCAGGGTCTTAATCTGAAAAGAATCCTCGCAACGGGTCCCTACTGCACGTCTGCGCCTGTGTCTCCGTTGTGCCGTTATCCTGGACGGGTATGCACGTTGTTCATCTGTAAAAGAGAGGAACGCTTAGTTTGAAAACAATTCGTGCGAAGAAAGTTATGTGTGAAAGAAAAAAATATAAATAAGTAAAGCGGGTTTGAATGAACCCGCGGTTGTTTGTGCGCGCAGCCCCTTGTGAAGGGGTGTGCGGCTAGGGAGCCCCTAGCCTACTGAAGCCGGACTCGTCTATCCGAGTCCGGGGTCTTTAAGTGACCCTCACACTGAAATGATGCCACGTGGACCGGGCATCTTGAGTGTAAGAGACGCGTAATGCGGTATGGCGTTGAAACGGACAAAAGCCATTCGTCCCAAGAGTGCTTGATATCCACTTTTAAATGGGACGATATGAAAAATTAGTTTTTCACGCCGAAAGTTGTTCGGTGATCCGAACACAATTTCTAGTAATAGGGAGCCTGTGCACTTGGCGTAAGGGCCTGGTGTCACTCCTTTGAAGGAAGTGCGGCTGTGTTGAATTTTGGTAGGGTCTATCCCCATCTTACCGATTGTGTTTGAATACAGTAGGTTTAAGTCGCTGCCTCCGTCCATTAGGACTTTAGTAAATTGTAGTCCGTCGATTATGGGATTCAATATCAGGGCAGTCCATCCCGCGTTTCGAACGCTTCTGGAATAGTCCAGGTGGTCGAAAGTGATTGGTTTTGATATCCAATCTCTATGGTCTGCTGGGTTGGACCGCGCTAGGCTCTTTTTAGAAAGTGCCGCACTATTTTTCCGTATTATCACATGAAGTGAATTTACTGCTTTGACCTCTTGTGGGAAAGTCTTTTGTTTTCCGGTGCTCTGCTGGTGGGGTTTATCGTCTTCGCTTGACGCGTCGAGCCCCTTGTGTTCGGCGTTTAGTCGGCCGGACTGTTTAAAAACCCAACAATCCCTATGGGTGTGGTTTGCAGGCCTTCCGGGGGTACTGTGGATTTGACATATCCGACCCAAAATCTTGTTTAAGTTGGACAGCTCATCGCCGTCATCCTTAAGAGGCGGTGTTTTGTTGTTTGGCCGCGAGCTTTTGAATCCGGCGTTGACTGCCGTGCTCTTTGGGCTTTTCTCTTTATTTCGACGCTGCTCTTTTCTGCGCCGTGATTTTCCGTTTCCATCTCTTTTCTCAGATGTACTTGGGTCGCTGGTGCTGCATCTTGCTAGCCAGCTATCCTCTCCCACACAGAAGCGGGTCATGAGGCTTGTTAGCACGGACATTGTCCTCGGTTTCTCTTGGCCGAGGTGTCTGGCAAGCCATTCGTCTCGGACATTGTGTTTAAAAGCTGCTAAGGCTTCAGCGTCCGGACAGTCGACTATTTGGTTCTTTTTGGTGAGAAACCTGTTCCAGAATTTGCGCGCTGATTCTCCGAGCTGCTGAGTTATATGACTTAGATCATCTGCATCCGGAGGGCGGACATAAGTCCCTTGAAAATTTGCTCTAAACGCGTCCTCGAGCTCTTCACAACTTCCCACAGTGTTTTCTGGAAGGCTTTTAAGCCAATGACGGGCTGGCCCTTTGAGCTTGAGGGGTAGGTATTTTATGGCGTGGAGGTCATCTCCTCTGGCCATGTGTATATGTAGTATGTAATCCTCTATCCAGACACCAGGGTCTGTTGTTCCATCGTAGGCCTCTATGTTTATGGGTTTAAATCCTGCTGGGAATTCATGGTCCAGCACCTCATTAGTGAAACATAGTGGGTGTGCGGCGCCCCTGTATTTGGTGTGCCACTATCTTCGGACACTTGACGTGTTGCCTTCCTTCCTGGGGCCTTCTTCTTTGGCCCGTAGATGGACCTGGCTGGGCCATCTGTCTTTCCAGGTTCATTAGTTGGTTTATGTGCGGCGCCGCTTTCAGAATTTGGCCTATCATCTGGCCGTCTATCCAACCAGGCAGCCTCTTTATTTTTTGGCGGTGGAGGCTCTATGGCCTCCTCGTCGAATTCTGGTAGCAGCTTGCGCTTCGGGTAGCTCTTTGATTGGTGGCCATTGCCGTATTTATCCGCGGTTTTGAGCACTTTGCTCCACCTCATTCTGAGTGTGTCTTCCGCTGTTTTGAGCTTCCACTTTTCCTTCTTCAGGCTTCTTGCAGTGTTGACGAGTCTTTTCCGAAGGTTTTTGCTCTCCGGCGGCGTGTCCGGCATGAGATCGTCCGGACTGTCGTTTTCGCTGGGCGTGGACTGATTATCTGACTCGTCATGTTCGGACGGTTGCTTATCTGCATGTTCGTCGTCCACTTGTGAGCCCTGCTGTATTACGGGCTCCTTAGGAGCATTGTTGTTGTCGAGGCGGGACTTAGGGCGGCGTCTGCGCCGCCGTTTTGGTTGTTTATCGGCGGGGTTATCTTCTGCCGCGGCCCGTTGGTCCTCGTTATCGCTCTCTTTTGGGGTATCCACCATGTATATGTCATATGATGGGGTGGTCCTCCCGTGCCCTATAGGCGCTGTTTCTTGTTCGTCTCCGGCATCGTCGTCTATACCGTCGATGTCTTTGGAGTCATAGTCTGGCATGTCGGTTAGATCGTCGACAGTGGCTACAAAGTGGGTGGTGGGTGGGCTCTGAATTTCTTCGTCGTCCGTATCCCGACCCTCCTGGCCATAGTCCGTCCAGGACTCTCCTGATAGCGAGAGATGCCTTAGTGAATTTAGGATGTCGCCGAAGGGCGAGTGTTGGAAGATGTCCGCGGCGGTGAATTCCATAACCGGCGCCCAATCTGAATTGATTGGTGGGGGTGTGGGAGGTTCGGAGTCTGGCAAGGAGTCCGGCACCTCGGAATCACGAGTTTCGCGAGGGACAAGATTAGCGTTCGGCTCCATCGCCGTGGAAGTTGAAGCCCCCAAGGCGGTGTCCATCCACCGATCCTCGGTCTGGGCGATCGTCTCCGGTCTAATGGCCGAAGCGGATTCGTGTGCGGCCACCAAGGCACTGTCTGGCGGCAGAGCTAGATCATGCCCATCGTAACAGTGTGGCTCGCTTGGCTGTGGCTCGAGCCCGTCGAAGATCAAGTCTCCGCGGACGTTGGCCGTGAAGTTTAGACTTCCGAATCTGACCTGACGGCCAGGGGCCTGGCTTTCGATCTGCTCCAGATGGCCAAGCGAATTAGCCCGCAGTGCGAAGCTGCCAAATACGAAGATCTGTCCGGGGAGAAAAGTCTCACCCTGGACAGCGTTGTTGGTTGAAGATGCCATCGGGCCTATCGGTGACGGTGCAGAGGAACTCTCAATGAAAGCACCAATGTCGGTGTCAAAACCGGCGGATCTCGGGTAGGGGGTCCCGAACTGTGCGTCTAGGCGGATGGTAACAGGAGACGAGGGACACGATGTTTTACCCAGGTTTGGGCCCTCTCGATGGAGGTAAAACCCTACGTCCTGCTTGATTAATATTGATGATATGGGTAGTACAAGAGTGGATCTACCACGAGATCAAGGAGGCTAAACCCTAAAGCTAGCCTATGGTATGATTGTTGTAATGTATGTTGTGTCCTACGGACTAAAGCCCTCCGGTTTATATAGACACCGGAGGAGGCTAGGGTTACACAGAGTCGGTTACAATGGTAGGAGATCTACATATCCGTATTGCCAAGCTTGCCTTCCACGCCAAGGAAACTCGCATCCGGACACGGGACGGAGTCTTCAATCTTGTATCTTCGTAGTCTTGGAGTCCGGCGGACGATGATAGTCCGGCTGTCCGGATACCCCCTAGTCCAGGACTCCCTCACTAGCCCTCAGAATGGTTTTATATAGAAGATGTCCCCCTGCCGTACCCTGTTCGGATCGGCCTCCCTGAGTTCAATAACGCTCCTTTGAAGAAACGCCTAAGCTGGCGTCCACGGAGCCCTCAGAAGGAAAATGACAGGGACGTCCTTTACCTGATGAGCCGAATAAGGTTGTTAGCTCATTCCGGACTGACCATGATCGGGGTCATGGCTACATGCATTATGCGGGGGGTGCAGCCGCTCCAGTATAGAGGCCAACCCATGTGGGATTTCAACGGGGAGGATGATGCCACCCGCTACGGACGTAAGGGGCCAGGATCGGTCGCCGATCTGATGAAGATCTTGTCCGCATTGTACAAGGGAGAAGAGGAGGAGTTTCTCTGCGTCAATCCACAGGACATGTACAATCCTCCAAGCTGGGTAAGCGGATATTTATTTTTGCCTATCCGATCCATACTCCCATAGTCAAGTATCTCATTTTGTGATTTCGGCGCAGGAACTGCGCCGGGCCGTAAAGGATATAAACAGCCTGCCTCCACAACCCGAGGATCCGGAACGGTTACTCGATCCGACCTCCCAAGAGGATCCGAACATATCGGTAGAGCTGATCGACGGGGTATTTCACCAACTGAGCATCGATAATGCCTTGGTCGCCATTACGGGCGATTACCCCGGAATACTTCCCGCCTCGCAGGTAACTGAGACCGAAGTCCCAATACTTTGAAAACGACCCATCCGTGCTTGTTTTTGATCACCGTATACCAATGGTGTTTCGCAGGGGAAGTCCTTGAGGCAGAAGGCTGAGCCTGCGACGGCTAGTCAACAAGGGAGAGCAAGGCCCAACAGGCTGAAAAGAAGTGCAGTCCAGATTGAAACGCCGGTGCAACGGTATGGCGTGTCATCTTACTCCCAGGTTTTATTCCCAGGAGGCATACTAACGCTCGTGATTTTTCAGGAAGAAGAGCGCTCGCCGGACTGTATCCGGAGAGGTTGCCAATCAATCCTCCGCTCGCCAGGCTCCAAAGCCAGGTCCAGAAGCGGAGGCAAACACGAGGCATGCGTCGGATGCTCCTCCGACAGAGGATGCCAACAGGTTATCTGCCACCAATTCCGAGGTGGAGAGTGCCATGAATCACAGGCATCGCCGGACAGTTCTTCGTGACGCATGTTTCTCCCCAGAGGCATTGGATGCCTTTTCGGGAGATGCGCACCTCCATGCCGCTCAAAATGGTCTAGCCAGAGCCACGGAGTAGTATGTAAAAGACATACGGGTGAGAAAATTTGACAGTTATATATGCCAGTAGCCCCCGAGACTTGAAATAGTTAGAATAACTGATTTAAGGATCATTTATTTTGCAGGATCTTACAGAAAAGAATACCCAACTGTCCCAGGAGCTGGAGGAGTGCAAATCCCAACTTGAGGCCGCACTAGCCGCAGCGGGGGAAGCCAAAGAGACCCCCTCTGGTAATATATGCTTCAGAAGATAAGTAATTTGTGAAGTGCGGCGTGTGTATAAGTCTGACAATAATATTGCAGATGGAGCCGGGATAGATCCAGACAAGCAACAGCTCATGCGCCTGTTAAAGGCCGGCGAGAATGTGCTTACAAGGGTGAGGCAAGAGGAAAATAATCTCCAAGATGCCAACACCCAGCTGGGTGAGGAACTAAAGGATGTTCGTGCCCGGCTGTCTGACTCCGTTAAGGAGAATCGGCGGCTTCGACGCGGCATTTTTAGTAAGTGCTTGAACAAACTTTGAAAAAGAGTTGGGCGAGGAAGTCGACTAACAGAGTTATGTCTGTAGGTATGCTCACAGGCCGTCCTGCAGAGGAAATGCCCGGTTCTATGGGTGACCTTCTTCCCGAGCTCTTGCAACTGCACGAACGAGTTCAGCAGGTGATGAAAGGCGTCGCCCAGGCCTTGTGGCCATCTGTCTCCCTGCCCGAAGGCCCTAGAGAGCTTGCAGAGAGGCTTTAGGGAGCGCGGCGTCGCTTCCGCTTATGGAAGATATCGGCCTGCCGTCAAGGCGCCAGGGAGGCCTAGGCCATGGTGAAGACGCGGTACACGAAGGCTGACCCAAACCACATGGCCGAGGTCGGACCTGTGGGGCCCGATGGGAAGGAGATCCCTGTGAGCTTAGTGTACGGCCAAGTTGAATTGGCTGCAAAGTATTCCCAACAGGACTGTAAACTAGACAACCTGTTGGATAGCATTGAAGAGGAATATGCCCAGTCAAGTTGACTATGTAATTTAAGATGACATGTAAAATGCCTTCTAGCCGGATTGTAGATCGTTTGTCATGGCGGACCTTTTCACTTCGACCTCAGGACCCGATAGTCCGGAGTGTGTCTGAATACCCTCACGGTTATGGAAGAACCGGGGCCTGCGTGGAGACCAGGCGTAGGGGTCATTAGTGCTTTATCAGACAAGTGCCCAACTAGTTATGTTATATTACATGGTTAGTAAGAAACATCTTCCAGGGAGAATTGTTCCATTAGGTGTTCCTTTCGCTGGGAGGCATGCCCTAAAGTGCATGTCCGGACTGCGAAAAATGCAGAAAAACATCTGGGGGTAGATAAATAAATAAATGAGAAATCGTCTTTTAGTTCACCGACCGAATATTCCCTTAAGAACGCTAGCTTTCGACTTCACCCAGTCTGAGGTACACATCCGGCTGACCCGGCAGTAACAATCGCAGATGTGCTCCCTTTACCACCTAGCCGAACAATCGGGAACATAGGGGTAAGCACAGGAGCCAGGCAACCCATCTTGGCCAAAACTTAAGTCATATTGATGCATATAATGGTGAATAAAAGGTACATGCGGAAGTGTGACACATGTGTTGGGCATGAAGCCCGTATAAATAAGATTCTGTTAAAGAAGCCCCCAGGTATAATGAGCATGGATAGCGCATCAAGTGTGTGCGAACAACGCGCGAACGAGCCTTCAATGGCTGTAAGAGAAAAGGAGGGAGAAGGAGAGAAACAGAAGACAACTAATATGTAAAATATAGACGGAGGGAGGAGACGAACTCATAATCCATAGAATCTTCAGAGACGGGCTGCCTTCCATGGGTTCGGCTCGAGTCGGTTATCGATGCATCTCGCAGACGGTACGCTCCACCGGTCAGGACTTGGTCGATGATAAAGGGACCTTCCCATTTGGGCTTGAGTTTGTCCTTTTTCTTGTCCGGCAGGCGTAGAACTAACTCGCCAACGTTGTAAGTTTTGGCCCGTACTTCTCTGCTTTGATATCTTCGAGCTTGCTGTTGATAGAATGCGGAACGGGCTTCTGCCACATCACGCTCCTCCTCCAATGCGTCCAAACTATCCTGCCAATCGAGCTCGGCTTCTCTTTCTTCGTACATGTGCACGCGAGGTGAGTCATGAATTATGTCACATGGCAGAACTGCCTCCGCGCCGTATACCGTAAAGAATGGTGTAAATCCGGTGGTGCGATTCGGAGTGGTCCGCAGACCCCAGAGTACGGAGTCGAGCTCCTCTACCCAGTGCGTGTTAGATTCCTTGAGGGACCACACTAATCTGGGTTTGATGCCGCTCATGATTAGACCATTTGCTTGCTCGACTTCACCGTTAGTTTGAGGGTGATAGACTGAAGCATAGTCGAGCTTGATGCCCATGTTTTTGCACCAGAGTTTGACCTCGTCGGCCGTAAAGTTCGTGCCGTTATCAGTGATGATGCTATGGGGGACACCGTAATGGTGTACGACCCCTGATATGAATTCTATCACCGGTCCGGATTCGGCCGTCTTAACAGGTTTGGCCTCTATCCATGTGGTGAATTTATCCACCATGACCAGTAGGTACTTTTGCTTGTGGGTTCCTCCTTTAAAGGGTCCAACCATGTCAAGCCCCCAGACCACGAAGGGCCAGGTTATGGGTATAGTTTTGAGGGCGGTGGGTGGCATGTGGCTTTGATTAGCAAAGAGCTGGCAACTGACACATCGTTGGACTAAGTCATGAGCATCTGCCCGGGCCGTCGGCCAATAAAATCATGTACGAAAGGCCTTGCCTACAAGGGCCCGGGCTGCAGCGTGGTACCCACCGAGTTCGGCATGAATTTCAGCCAGAAGATTCCGCCCTTCCTCTTCGGAGATACACCTTTGAAGGACTCCGGTTGTGCTTTTCTCGTAAAGCTCTCCCTCATGGACCTTATAGGCTTTAGATCGCCGCACTATGCAGCGGGCCTCGCTTTGGTCCTCGGGAAGTTCCTGCCTGGTTAGGTAGGCTAGGAATGGTTTTGTCCACGGGGCAATGACTACCATTATTACGTGGGCTGAGGATGTTACTTTGTTGGCAGAACCACCAATTGTGTCAGAATGTTCGGTGTCGGGCAGTGCGGTTGGGTCCGGGTTGTTATTTCCGGATTCCCCCTCCCATAGTACGGATGGCTTGAACAGCCTCTCTAGGAAGATGTTGGGAGGGACGGCATTGTGCTTTGCGCCAATGCGTGCCAATACGTCTGCTGCCTGGTTGTTATCCCGGGCTATATGGTGAAATTCGAGCCCCTCAAACCGAGCTGACTTTTTTAGGACGGCGTTGCGATAAGCTGCCATTTTCGGATCCTTGGCATCAAAGTCTCCATTTATTTGGGATATCGCGAGGTTCAAATCCCCGCGCACCTCTAGACGTTGAATGCCCATGGAGACTGCCATCCGGAGGCCGTGTAGAAGGGCCTCGTATTCGGCTGCATTGTTGGAGCCCGTACATTATTTGGAGTATGTATTGAACTGTATTTCCGGTTGGGGACGTCAGAACGACGCCAGCCCCCAGACCAGCCAACATTTTGGAGCCATCGAAGTGCATGATCCAATTGGAATATGTGCCGTACTCTTTAGGGAGTTCGGCTTCAGTCCATTTGGCGACGAAGTCGGCCAAAACTTGCGACTTAAAAGCTCGCCGTGGCTTATAGGTTATGTCGAACGGGAGGAGCTCAATGGCCCATTTGGCAATCCGGCCCGTCGCGTCGCGGTTGTTTATAATGTCATTAAGAGGTACTTCGGAGACTACTGTTATCGAACACTCTTGAAAGTAGTGTCACAGTTTCCGGGATGCCATGAACACTGCATACGCTATCTTTTGATAATGCGGGTACCGTGACTTGCATGGAGTTAGGACAGTGGAAACGTAGTAAACTGGTTTTTGAAGGGGGAACTTGTGTCCGTCCGTTTCTCGTTCGACAACGAGCACCGCGCTCACAACTTGATGAGTTGCCGCGATATATAATAGCATTGGTTCACCCATGTTGGGCGCGGCCAGGACCGGGTTTGTTTCCAATATGGCTTTTATTTCTTTGAGTCCGGCCGTGGCGGCATCCGTCCACTCGAAGTGTTCGGTGTGTCGGAGGAGGCGATAAAGGGGTAATGCCTTTTCTCCTAAACGGGAGATAAAGCGGCTTAAAGCCGCCACACATCCCGTCAATTTTTTGTATTTGTTTGAGGTCCTTTGGGATATCCAATTGTGATAGAGCTCGGATCTTGGCTGGGTTTGCTTCAATTCCTCTACCGGATACAATGAAGCCCAAGAGCTTTCCGACTGGTACGCCGAAAACACACTTTTCCGAGTTAAGCTTAATGTCATATGTTGGGAGATTATCGAACGTGAGCCTCAAATCGTCTACTAGAGTTTTGACGTGCTTGGTTTTGACGACCACGTCATCTACGTATGCCTCCACTGTTTTGCCGATCTGGTTTGCCAGACATGTCTGAATCATGCGCTGATATGTTGCGCCAGCGTTTTTGAGCCCAAAGGGCATTGTGTTGAAGCAGAATGGGCCGTATGGGGTGATGAATGCCGTTGCTGCCTAGTCGGGCTCTGCCATCTTAATTTGGTGGTAGCCGGAGTATGCGTCTAGGAAACACAATGAATCGTATCCTGCGGTAGCGTCGATAATTTGATCGATGCGGGGGAGTGGGAAGGGATCCTTTGGGCAAGCCTTGTTGAGGTCCTTAAAATCGACGCATAGGCGCCAGGATTTGTCCTTCTTTGGTACCATCACCAGGTTTGCTAGCCAGTCCGGATGTTTTATATCTCTGATGAATCTGGCCTCCAATAATTTGGATAGCTCCTCTCCCATGGCCTATCTCTTGGGTTCGGAGAAATGTCGAAGAGCCTGTTTGACTGGCTTGAATCCTTTTAGGATGTTTAGGCTGTGCTCGGCCAGCCGGCGTGGGATTCCTGGCATGTCTGAAGGGTGCCAGGCAAAAATGTCCCAATTTTCGCGTAGGAATTCTCGTAGTGCGGCGTCTACATCAGGGTTTAATTGTGCCCCGATGGAGGCCATTTTTGTAGGGTCCGTTGGATGGACTTGGAATTTGACTATTTCGTCCGCTGGTTCAAAGGAGGTGGACTGGATCTCTTATCGAGTATCACATCGTCCCTATTCACCATGGAGCACAGCGCAGTGAGTACCTCGGCCGCTAGGGCTTCGGATAGTGCCTCAAGGGCCAGTGCGGCTGTCTTATTTCCGGCGCGGAGTGCTATGTCCGGGTTAGTAGCAAGAGTGATGATTCCGTTGGGCCCGGGCATTTTGAGCTTCATGTACCCGTAATGGGGTATAGCTTGAAAAATTGTGAATGCCTCTCGCCCTAATAGAGCGTGATATCCACTGCTAAACGGGGCCACTTGGAACGTGACCTCCTCGGACCTATAATTATCCGGTGTGCCGAACACCACATCCAGTGTGATTTTTCCTGTACAGCATGCTTCCTGACTGGGGATTATTCCTCTAAAGGTTGTGCTGCTTCGCTCAATGCGGCTCCACTCTATTTTCATTTTTCAGAGGGTTTCCTCGTAAATGAGGTTCAATCCGCGAAAGCTGTCCACTATTGGACTGAGGACCAATGCGGCTGGTGCTCGGGCTGTTCGGAATTTAGGTTCGTCACTGGCATTAAAGGTAATAGCCATGTCACTCCATGGGTTTATTGTTGCTACTTGGTAGGCTTCGGCAAGGCTGCGGAGTGTTCGTTTCCGCATATTATTTGATGCGAAAGTCTCGAAGACTATTAATACCGTACTAGTATCCTTGGGCTGGTGCTCTGGAGTTAGAAGCTCTTCGCCACTTTTGGCCACCTGCCGTAGTATCCAACACGCTCTAAGGCTATTTCGGTTTTCCAGGTGCTTTCCATCGCACAGTACTTTCGTACTATGGACGCCAAGTCAGCGAAGCGTGTAATTTCACGACGGCTTACGGCGTTGAAGATCCCCTTGTCCGTGCAATTATTGCAGAAGAATGAAATCACGTCCTCCTCGCGGCAGTCCTTTATCCTGTTCATAACCAGGAGGAATCTGGCCCAGTAATGGTGTACTGTTTCTGCGGGCTCTTGCCGGATATGGGATAGATCGCTTATGTTTGGGTGGGTGGGTGGAATTAAATTCGGAACCCCGTCCATTTTAAGACTCAGGGGCCAAGTAGTTTCCGAACTTAGAAGCTTGGGTTCTTGGATGTTGTCCAATGAATCTAGCCCGCTGCCTGACTTTAGGTTCAGGGCTTGAGTAACGTCCTCCCCTCCGCGGGAATCCGGCATGGAGGGATCCGGAATCTGGACATAGCTAGTCATTAAGATAGAAGAAGGGTCGCCGTATTGTTTCTCTACCACAACAACATGGTGGGTAACCTAGGGAGAGTTAATCTCTCTCAGATCGGGTTTAGGCCCAATCTGATCATAATCTGTAGCGACTCCCAGGGCGGCGATGCGATCCAAGAGCTCGTTTAAGGAAGAGAGCTCCATCGGATCTAACTGCTCAGCGAGTTCCGAGTTAACGTGAAGATTGCTTTTGATGACCCGAGAAGTCATCGTCGGCGCGGCGGCCGAACAGGCGGTCATAAGGAAACCGCCTATCCGGAGAGTTTGGCCATAGCCAAAGCTCCTTTAGCAACAGTGCCGTCTTTAAAGACGGGATGGGGCATCCTTCCTGATGGCGATGGCACAGAGGAACTCTCAATGAAAGCACCAATGTCGGTGTCAAAACCAGCGGATCTCGGGTAGGGAGTCCCGAACTGTGCGTCTAGGCGGATGGTAACAGGAGACAAGGGACACGATGTTTTTACCCAGGTTCGGGCCCTCTTGATGGAGGTAAAACCCTACTCCTGCTTGATTAATATTGATGATATGGGTAGTACAAGAGTAGATCTACCACGAGATCAGAGAGGCTAAACCCTAGAAGCTAGCCTATGGTATGATTGTTGTTCGTCCTACGGACTAAAACCCTCCGGTTTATATAGGCACCGAAGAGGGTTAGGGTTACACAGAGTCGGTTACAATGGTAGGAGATCTACATATCCGTATCGCCAAGCTTGCCTTACACGCCAAGGAAAGTCCCATCCGGACACGGGACGAAGTCTTCAATCTTGTATCTTCATAGTCCAGGAGTCCGGCCAAAGGTTATAGTTCGGCTATCCGGACACCCCCTAATCCAGGACTCCCTCAGGGCCGGTATCCGAGATGCCCAGTCCCATGATCCAAAACGATCAAAGCAAATCAAAATAATTAAAAAAAAACTCCCCCAGGTTGTTGTTAGTTGGAGGCACTCGTTGTTTCGAGCAAGCCATGGATTGATGCCTGTTGGTGGTTGGGGAAGTATAAACCTTTACCATTCTGTTTGGGAACTGCCTATAATGCATTTAGTATGGAAGATACAGCCATCTCATAGTTTTTGCGTTGACAGTGAAAGTATGCCGCTCAAAATGTTATTCAATCTCTATTTTAAAATCGAGCTCTGGCACCTCTACAAATCCCTGCTTCCCTCTGCGAAGGGCCTATCTATTTACTTTTATGTTGAGTCATCACCCTTCTTATTAAAAAGCACCCGCTGGAGAGCACACTGTCATTTGCATTCATTATTGTTGGTTTATATTGGGTATGACTTGACTGGATCTCTTTTACCATCAATTACAATGTTTAGTCAGTCCTTGATCTTTAAAGGTGCTCTACATTTATGTTTTGCGGTCTCAGAAAGGGCTAGTGAGATACCATTTTGTTATATCATGTTATGATTATTTTGAGAAAGTGTTGTCATCCGAGTTTTATTATTATGGATCGCTAGCTGATTATGCTAGTGATATGAGTAATTGTGAGACCTAGGTGTTATTGTTAGTATTCATAATATTTGCTGAAACTTGAATGCTAGCTTTTCATGTTTACAACAACAAGAGCAAATAGAGTTTGTAAAAGTTTTTCTTTATCACTTTCAGTTTATGAACTGAATTGCTTAAGGACAAGCAAAGGTTTAAGCTTGGGGGAGTTGATACGTCTCCAACGTATCTACTTTTCCAAACACTTTTGCCCTTGTTTTGGACTCTAACTTGCATGATTTGAATGAAACTAACCCGGACTGACGCTGTTTTCAACGGAACTGCCATGATGTTATTTTACGTGTAGAAAAGAAAAGTTCTCGGAATGTCCTGAAAATCAACGGAGGCACTTTTTGGAATTAATAAGAATTTCCAGGCGAAATAAATACACCAGGGGGCCCAGGGCCTGTCCACGAGACAGGGGGGCGCGCCCCCCTTTAGGGCGTGCCCCCTATCTCGTGGGCCCCCTGGACCTCAACCGACCTCAACTCCAACTCCATATATTCACGTTCGGGGAGAAAAAAAATCGAAGAGAAAGTTTCATCATGTTTTACGACACGGAGCCGCCGCCAGGCCCTAATCTCTCTCGGGACGGCTGATTTGGAGTCCATTCGGGGCTCCGGAGAGGGGGATTCATCCTCGTCGTCATCGTCAACCATCCTCCATCACCAATTTCATGATGCTCACCGCCGTGCGTGAGTAATTCCATCGTAGGCTTGCTGGACGGTGATGGGTTCGATATGATTTACCATGTAATCAAGTTAGTTTTGTTAGGGTTTCATCCCTGGTATCCACTATGTGCTGAGATTGATGTTGCTATGACTTTGCTATGCTTAATGCTTGTCACTAGGGCCCGAGTGCCATGATTTCAGATCTGAACCTATTATGTTTTCATGAATATATGTGCGTTCTTGATCCTATCTTGCAAGTCTATAGTCACCTATTATGTGTTATGATCCGACAACCCCAAAGTGACAATAATCGGGATACTTCTCGGTGATGACCGT
This sequence comes from Triticum dicoccoides, assembly GCF_002162155.2. Classification (NCBI taxonomy): domain Eukaryota; kingdom Viridiplantae; phylum Streptophyta; class Magnoliopsida; order Poales; family Poaceae; genus Triticum; species Triticum dicoccoides. Next base: position 671,873,791 of record NC_041391.1, on the reverse strand, counting down.
AGTTTGAGGAGTTCATGTATTCACTATGTGCTAATGCTTTGTTCCGGTTCTCTATTAAAAGGAGGCCTTAATATCCCTTAGTTTCTGTAAGGACTCCGCTGCCACGGGAGGGTAGGACAAAAGATGTCATGCAAGTTCTTTTCCATAAGCACGCATGACTATTTACGGAATACATGCCTACATTACATTGATGAACTGGAGCTAGTTCTGTGTCACCCTATGTTATAGCTATTACATGAGGAATCGCATCCGGCATAATTATCCATCACTGATCCATTGCCTATGAGCTTTTCATATATTGTTCTTCGCTTATTTACTTTTCCGTTGCTACTGTTACAACTACTACAAAAACCCAAAAACAATTATCTTTACTTTTTCCATCATTACCATTATTATCATACCACTTTTCCTACTCAATACTTTGCTGCAGATACTAAGTTATCCAGGTGTGGTTGAATTGACAACTCAACTGCTAATACTCAAGAATATTCTTTGGCTCCCCTTGTGTCGAATCAATAAATTTGGGTTGAATACTTTACCCTCGAAAGCTGTTGCGATCCCCTACACTTGTGGGTTATCAAGACTAATTTTTGGCACCGTTGCCGGGGAGCATACCTCTATTCTCTGAGTCACTTGGGATTTATATTTGTTGATCACTATGAAGAACTTGAAAGAACGACCGAACTACTATTTTGCCCTCAACTACGAGGAGAGGTAAGGAATAGCCATCTAGCTCTGCACTAGATTCTCCTTCCGTTATTAGTAGGCTTGCGACACCTAAACCTGCTACTGTTATGAATTCTGATATGTCGCATGTTATTGATGATGCCACTTCTGCTATGCATGATGAAACTACTTTTGTGCGTGAAACTACTTTGCCATTAGGTGAATTTCTTGATGAACAACTTGCTAGAGTTAGGGGGAATGAAAATATTGAAGATGATATTATTGATGATAGTGATGATGAAGGTTCTCCCAATGATTATGTATTGCCTGTTGTTCCTAAGGGTTATGTTACGAATGAAGAAGTTGCTAAGGAAATCTTTGCTTGCAATGATAGATATGATCTTAAGAAATTATTGGCTAATTGGAAGCGGAAGTCTCTTAATGCTAGAATGAAACCCGATCCTGCTTTTGCTACTTCACCTATTTGTGTTACTGATAAGGATTATGAATTCTCTGTTGATCCTGAGATTATTACTTTAGTTGAATCTGATCCTTTTTATGGCCTTGAATCTGAAACTGTTGTGGCACATCTTACCAAGTTGAATGATATAGCCACCCTATTTACTAATGATGAAAATTCTCGCTATTATTATATCCTTAAGATATTTCCGTTCTCATTAAAGGGTGATGCTAAGACTTGATATAATTCTCTTGCTACTGGTTGTGTGCGTAGTCCCCAGTATATGATTTATTACTTCTCTGCTAAATATTTCCCTGCTCATAAGAAACAAGCTGCCTTGCGGGAAATATATATTTTTTTGCAAATCAAACAAGCTGTCTCATTGATGTTAGCCAGAAGACATGCATTTGATATTTTTGAGTGGGACGCCCTTGCTATGAGCAGCGTCGAGTGTTTTTTCCTATTCCTGTGTTCAGTTTAGAAGTAAATAGTTACTCTGCTGAGATATTCCTGTGTTAAGAGTTTGTTCTAAATATTGTCTATGTAATGCCAGGCCTTGTGTTTGATTGCAAAGTTGAGCTTGGAATGTTGTGGCATGCGGCATCACGAGCTGTTTACCGTGTCTCCCGAGAATAATGCTTCGTATTGTTTTGCATGTCGATCTAATGCCAGTGATTTGCTTGTTAAGAAGATCATCCTCTTCTGTTGTTTTCGTGCGTAAGAAGTTCATTGTCGGATGTTTCATTCATAGCCTATACGACATGTCGGGTAGGTTAGACATGAAACCATATGATCTTCCAACCAACTCATGATATTAGGCCATGATTGGATAATTGTTTTCCAACCAAAACCGCTTGTAAAATTGACGCTTGTAAATTAAAGCAGATAGTCTCGGGCGAAGGCGCTTGGTTGGTCTATTTCGACTAGTAAAATATCGGAAGTAGTTCACACACGATAAAAACGCTGAACGACACTCGGACGATTGCTAATCCAGCCGTTAGCTGCTGTTTCAGCCTTGCCAATGGATGGCATGATACACACGTCGTGCATGTATCGTCTGGTAATGTCGTCCATATAGCACTGCTCGTAAAATATACACTGGTCTCTCAAATTACATGCGTAACCCGCTGGTTTTACTTACAGACCTCGGGCCCTCGGTTTCATTACGCCTGTATTTTACGCGTTGTTTCCGATGACGAGTAAATTACACTTGTATGTTAATACAGGTTTGAAATAAACCAGAGCTCCCAAGCGCAGCCTTACCGTTTCATGTCGTCTCAGTTTCTCGAAGGTTCTCATAGGTGTTCGATGATCCTGGCTTCCTGAAGGAGCAGCGGGCGCTATATCAGACCTCCGTAGGGCCCGCGAGGCCCTCTCCATTGTCCTTCGAGTTGTTGCGCTCGCCGTGGCGTCGAGCGTTGTTAACATGGTCAACGAACATGAGGATTCAGGAGATGACTTTATTTTGACTGGATGACACTAATGACCCACTAGGGCCATAGCCGTACATACGCAAGTGCCTCCCTACTATGTACAACTATTTTTTTTTGCTTTCTCCTGGTTTCCTGACATCACGGTCCCACACCATTGTAACCTATGTAGTCAATATAAACGAGAGAATTGCACAAGGTGCGACCGACAGCTGGGACGAAGCAGCTCGAGCAATATTTGTGTTTTTGAGGCGTGAGCACTGTAGAGTTTTTCTTGGCGATGATTTCATTGTTGTTCAGAGGAGAGTAGGGTATTAACTGGGCGGGCTATGGCCCGTCTTGCCCAGGCCATATATCCAGCCCAGATACTAATTTTTTCAAGATGAAAATGGCTAGCCCAGCTATACGTCTTTTTGCGGAATACTGAGTGTCGATGTCAAAACCGGCGGATCTCGGGTAGGGGGTCCCGAACTGTGCGTCTAGGCGGATGGTAACAGGAGACAAGGGACACGATGTTTTTACCCTGGTTCGGGCCCTCTCGATGGAGGTAAAACCCTACTCCTGCTTGATTGATATTGATGATATCGGTAGTACAAGAGTGGATCTACCACGAGATCAAGGAGGCTAAACCCTAGAAGCTAGCCTATGGTACGATTGTTGTTGTCCGGACTAAAACCCTCCGGTTTATATAGACACCGGAGAGGGCTAGGGTTACACAGAGTCGGTTACAATGGTAGGAGATCTACACATCCGCATTGCCAAGCTTGCCTTCCACGCCAAGGAAAGTCCCATCCGGACACAGGACGAAGTCTTCAATCTTGTATCTTCATAGTCTTGGAGTCCGGCCGATGATGATAGTTCGGCTATCCGGACACCCCCTAGTCCACGACTCCCTCAGTAGCCCCTGAACCAGGCTTCAATGACGACGAGTCCGGCGCGCATATTGTCTTCGGCATTGCAAGGCGGGTTCCTCCTCCGAATAATTAATAGAAGATTGTGAATGCCAGGATAGTGTCCGGCTCTGTAAAATAAATTCCACATACCACCGTAGAGAGGATAATATTTACACAAGTTCAATCTGCTGACGTATTTTGTGGCGTGACGTCACACCACTACCAAGCCTTTACTCGAACCGTTTTTATTATACCACCTCAGCGCGTTTAGCGAAGCGGTTTCCTTGGCACGTCTTGTCAAAGCAGAGATCGTGCTCCCCTTATTCCGGGATTCCCATCAATACGGACGTGGGTAACCCAAACGTGCCCATTGCCACGCCCCCTCCATCGAAGGCGGGTTCCAAATGGTCACGGGGATGGCTCTTGGTATTCTCCCTCTTTATAATGAGACCCAGGCTCGTTCTTTTTCTTCAATCCTCAATCGAATCCGCCCCTCGCCCCGAGTTCCAACACTCAGGGCTCCAGATTCGAGCGCTTCGGAACTTCGACAATGTCCGGCTATGACCTGCAGGGACGGTGGATGCCCTCCTCTGTCACGGAGGAGGACGTGCTAAAGCTGAGAGAAGCCAGGTACTTAACCTACGAGATTTCGCGTAGGCTGCCTGCCCAAGGGCAAGTCATTCCCACTCCCGAGCCAGGTGAGAGCGTCGTGTTCGTGTCTTACCTCCGTCGGGGTTTAGGCTTCCCGATGGATCCCTTCGTGAGGGGGCTCTTGATTTACTATGGGTTGGAATTCCACGACTTGGCTCCGGAGTCCATCCTCCATATCTCATCATTTATTGTCGTCTGCGAAGCCTTCCTCCGCACCACCCCTCACTTTGGTTTGTGGCTCAAAACCTTCAACGTGGAGCCGAAGATGATTGAGGGGCGTCAGGCAAAGTGCGGCGGGGCGGTTATAAGCAAGAGGGCCGATGCTCCATGGCCCGAGGGCTCTTTTCAGGAGGAGCTCGGTTTGTGGCAGCAGGAGTGGTTCTATATCACCGCTCCCAGGGGCAGCAGGAAGAGGCCGCCGCCCGCCTTTCGCTCGGGCCCTCCACAACGGCTGACGTCATGGGCCAACAAAGGGCTTGACTGGGGGCCGTCCAAGGACGTACCCCTATTGCAGGGTTGGATTCGAGACCTCCAAGAGAGGGAGATCAATCTGGTCATAGTGACGCAGGTCATGCTAATCCGGCGTCTCCTGCCCTGCAAACGTCGCCCCCTCCGCCTGTGGGAAATCAATCCGGAGGGGCCATGAGCTCTCCAACACTTCATGGGTACGACACCCGCGGAGATGTACAAACTGTTCTTCGGATCACAAGAGGTGTGTCCGAAATTGACCGAGGATGCCGGCTTAAGCTGCAATCGTCCGGATACTCAAGTAAGTAGCCCTGTGTCCGGACATACCGTTTGTTTGCATATCGTGGATTTTCCTTTTAACAAATCGTCCTTTGAACAGGAGTGGATAGCGCAAGCAAAACTGATACGGTGTCCGGCCCCCCTCCCGGAGACCACGCCGGATCCCGTGCTGGTCAAGATGCTGGAGGTTGCGCCTTCAGAAGAGGGCGAAGGGGAAAACAGAGAAACTACCGCCTCTAGTAAGGAGGCTTTCAAGAAAGGGGGGATCGAGAATCCCTACTTCCAGGGGGAGAAGAGGACCTCTTCCGAAGATCTGGAGGCTAAGGCCTCAAAGCGGGGGAAGAAATCTTCACCGGAGGGTCCTGTGCCAGGAGAAGCCCCGGCCGCACTATCTCCCCTAAGGAATCAGCCCTCCAGCGAGCCGTAAGTAGGAAAAGGGGAGTTTTGTAATAAGGGACATCCCTATTTTTGCTTCTGAGGATAACCGAAGTTTTTACCTTGTAGTTCGGATCTCCGCCCTTCTCAGCTGAGCTCATGTTCGGGGGACCTTCGTCCGAAGATGATGGAGAGCGAGACGCCTCCATCTGTAGCACCATCAGGCGGGGCGGACGACCCTGAGGTGTCTTCGCGGAGGGTCTCCCCGAGTCCGGCAGGGCCGGAGAGTTCGGCACCAACTAGTGTACGGCCGGGGGAGCTGAAAAATCTGCTCGAGAGGGCGTCTATCTCAGAAGATCACCGTACATTAATGGGTATGGTGATTGAAAGAATGTCATCCGCTGAGAGCAGGTTGCATGATGCCGTCAGAAGTTTACTGGCGGCGTTTGAGGTACGTAAAAATGACATGCCTTTTGACAGGTTTGCACATAGAGTGCGCCCTGTATAGATAGTAGCCCCTGAGACTCGGTACGTTGTCAGAAGTGACAGCGTGCCGAGGATCATAATCTCAGTTTTAATATGTTGCCATTCCTATTCAGGGGGCGGAGCGTTCGGTGGCCAGCCGGACTGATAGAGTTGCCGAACTGAAGCGGCAACTGGATGTTGCGGATGCGGACATCGCGCTGGTCAATAGGCGACTTGACGAGTCGCAAGGTGAGTGGTTTATCCGCGGTCACCTGGTAAGGGAGCTGACGCCCATTCCTTACAACATGTATGCTTGATGCAGATGGTGCCGCTGCTGTGGAAAACCTTCGGGCAGAGCTTGCTCGAGCCAAGGAGCAGGCCAGAAGGAGTAATGCGGCTGCCTCGAAGGCAGCCGAAGAGCTAAAAGCCGAAAAGGCTGCTCACTGCCGAAGCAGGGAGGAGATGGCCGGAATGGCCGTGAAGCTGAAGGATATTACCGACCGCTATGAGGCTCTTGAAAAAGAACGCCGAGCGGAGCAAGAGGACCTGAAGAAGGCCACCGCCGAAGCCAAGGATGCCCGTTCTGCACTGAGGGCTATAAAGGAGGAGCTGCGTCAGGCCAGAGACATTGCAGCTGGAAAGCCCTTTCTGCTTCGCAGGAAGTTCACGGATCAGAAGTATGCTCAGTTGGGCCAGCTGTGGGGTGCGGAGGATCCTTATCTGGATTTGGCGGCGAGTGCGGCAGACGTGGTCGTGCACTTCCGAAGCCAAAAGGATCACGAGATGGAAGAGCTTTTTTGGTCCCAATTCCACAGTCCGGAGCGTCCACTTCCGTTGACCGATCGGTTGGCTGAGTGCACTGAGCTAAATAGATTGTCCGGATTTGCAATGACGGATGTGGTGGCTCATCTGTGGCCGGATAGGCCCAAGCCGAGGAGTTATTTTGGCTTATTGCAGCAATTCCTTGGGGCGGTGCCGCATATCAAGGCGATGAAGCGGTCGGCGTGCATAGAGGGTGCACGGATGGCTCTCGCCCGTGTCAAGACATACTGGGCGGAGATGGACGCCACTGATGTTGCATCCCGGGGTTCGGACAAAAGCCGGTTACCCGCCGAGCACTATTTTGGGGAAGTCCTGCAGGGCGCTCATTTGATAGTGTCGCAGTGCTCGAAAAATGTTATATTCAAATGACATGTATGATTTTTAAAACCATATTTATAATATGAGTGCTTTTTATACTTGTGCGTTAATGTATTGAAATATCTCCTGTGCGGCCGTTAATGTATATGTGTATATAACCTGAAAGATGGCAGTCTTCGGCTTCAGCCCCCACGCACATGGTGCGGGGGTGTTTGCAAAAATAGCGCATTTTCACACTTAATCCAACGTCTTGGTCCTGTGAAGGAGGTGGTAGCGTAGCAAACTAGGCAACCGGACTATAATGCTTTATCACTTTCACTTAGCCATAGGAGTTCGAAGCTGGGGCTACGATATAGCCCCTAGGGGCATCGCGCTCTCCGAATTCGGGGCACGTATGTGCCTGACCAGGAAACGGTCCTTCATCAAAGCGGAGGAATTCTAGACATTCCGGTAGTCAATCGAGTGGTTGACCAGTCTCTCGCTATATCATGATAGTCAGTTTTCGACTTTCTCTACTGAGGTGCTCGCCTGGCCGAACCAGGGCACAATCGCAGTAGTTCTCCTGGTGCCGCGTTAGCCGATGATACAGAACGTAAGGCAGCAAAACACAGGAGCGGGGCAAACCCAACATTTGACCAAAGACATGACTCGGAGATGATGCATATAGGGCCTAACTCGAGACGCCGAACACTCCCTAAGGTATTCGGTCTTTATGATAACGGGCAGAACAATGCCCTAAGCCCCTAGTGTCAAGGTACGGGCGAAAACTTCTGACGCGGCCGATGCCAAAACGCCAGCCTCCTCCTCAGTTATAATAGGAAACCGGGGGATGTGTATCAATAAGAGACAGTAAGAAAGGTTGACGCAGGGTCTTAATCTGAAAAGAATCCTTGCAACGGGTCCCTACTGCACGTCTGCGCATGTGTCTCCGTTGTGCTGTATCCTGGACGGGTGTAGCACGCTATTCATCTGTAAAAGAGAAGAACTTAGTTTGGGAAAATACCGTGCAAAAAATGTATTTAAAACAGAGTATGATTTAAAAAATGAATAAAGTTGAGCTTTATTGGCTCTCATTGTTTATGCACGCAGCCTCTTGTAAATGGGTGTGCGTCTAGGAAGCCCCTAGTTTATTTATGCCGGACTCGCCTAGCCATGTCCGGGGTCTTGAACGACCTTTTAATGAGATGATGCCGCGTGGACCCGGCATTTTAAGTGTAAGAGACATGTAATGCGGTATTGCGTTAAAGCGGGTGAAAGCTTCGCGTCCCAATAGTGCTTGGTGGCTACTTTTAAATGGGGCGACAGATTAGCTTTTCACGACGGAAGTTGTCGGATGAACCGAACACAACTTCTAGCAGTAAGGAGCCCGTGCACTTGGCGTAAGGGCCTGGCGTCACTCCTTTGAAGGAAGTGCTGCTATGGCGAATTTTGGTAGGGTCTATCCCCATCTTGCGGATTATGTCCGGATATAGCAGGTTTAAATCGCTGCCGCCATCCATTAGGACTTGTGTGAATTGTAGTCCGTCGATTATAGGATCCAATATCAAAGCAGTCCATCATGCGTTTCGAATACTTCTGGAGTAATCCAGATGGTTGAAAGTAATTGGTTTTGACATACAATCTCGGGATTCCGCTGGGGTGGACCGTGCGACGCGTACTTTAGCAGGTGCCGCACTTTTGTCCTGTATTATCACATGAAGTGAGTTTACTGTTTTGACTTCTTGTGGGAAAGTCTTTTGTTTTCCGGCGCTCTGCCTGTGGGGTTCGTCATCGTCTTCGCTTGGTGTGTCGAGCCCCTTGTGTTCGGCGTTAAGTCGGCCGGACTGTTTGAAGACCCAACAATCTCGGTGGGTATGGTTTGCAGGCTTCCCGGGGGTACTGTGGATTTGACATATCCTATCCAAAATTTTGTTTAGGTTGGATAGCTCGTCACTGTTGTCCTTAAGAGGCAATGTTTTGTTGTTCGGCCGAGAGCTTTTGAACCCGGCGTTGACCGCCGTGCTCTTTGGGCCATTTTCCTTACTCCGGCGCTGATCTTTTCTGCGTCGTGATTTCCCATTTCCATCTCTGACCTTGGATGTACTCGGGTCGCTGGTGCTGCATATTGCCAGCCAGCTATCTTCTCCCGCGCAAAAGCGGGTCATGAGGCTCGTTAGCGCGGCCATTGTTCTTGGTTTTTCCTGGCCGAGGTGTCTGGCGAGCCATTCGTCTCGGACGTTATGTTTAAAAGCTGCTAAGGCTTCAGCGTCCGGACAGTCGACTATTTGGTTCTTTTTGGTGAGGAACCTGTTCCAGAATTTGCGTGCTGACTCTCCGGGCCGTTGAGTTATGTGACTTAAATCGTCTGCATCCGGAGGGCGGACATAAGTCCCTTGAAAATTTGCTCGAAACACATCCTCGAGCTCTTCCCAACTTCCAATGGTATTTTCTGGGAGGCTTTTGAGCCAATGCCGAGCTGGCCCTTTGAGCTTGAGGGGTAGGTATTTTATGGCATGGAGATCATCTCCTCTAGCCGTATGTATATGTAGGATGTAATCCTCAATCCAGACTCCGGGGTCTGTTGCTCCGTCATATGCCTCTATGTTTACGGGTTTGAATCCCGCTGGAAATTCATGATCCAGTACCTCATCGGTGAAACATAGTGGGTGTGCGGCGCCCCTGTATTTAGGTGTGCCGTTATCTTCGAACACTCGGCGTGTTGTGTTGCTTCCTGGAGCCCTCTTTTTTGGCCCATAAATGGACCTGACCGGGCCATCCTTTTTGCGAGGATCTTTATGTGTATCATGTGCCGGTTTGTGTGCGGCGCCGCTTGCCGCTCTTAGCCTGTCATCTGGTCGTCTATCCGGCCAGGCGGCCTCTTTGCTTTTTGATTGTGGGGGTTCTACGGCCTCCTCGTCGAATTCGGGCAACAGCTTACGCTTCGGGTAGCTCTTTGCTCGGTGACTATCGCCGTATTTATCTGCGGTCTTGAGTACTTTGTTCCATCTCATTCTGAGTACGTCTTCCGCTGTTTTGAGCTTCCGCTTCTGCTTCTTCAAACTTCTTGGAGTGGCGACGAGCCTTTTGTGAAGGTTCTTATGCTCCAGTGATGTGTCCGGCGTGAGATCGTCTGGACTGTTGTTTTCGCTGAGGATGGGTTGCTCGTCCAATTCATCTTGTTCGGATGGTTGCTTGGTTGCATGTTCGTCGTCCACTGGTTCGCCCTGCTCTACGACTGGGTCATTATGGGTGCTATTGTTGTCGAGGCGGGACTTTGGGCGGCGCTTGCATCATCGTTTTGGTTGTTTTTCGGGTAAATTATCCTTCGCCGTGTCCTGTTGTTCCTCGTTGTCGCTTCCTTTTGGTGTATCCACCATGTATACGTGATGAGTTGAGGTGGCTTTCCAGTGCCCGGTAGGCGCTGGTTCTTGGTCGTCTCCGGCATCGTCGTCCATACCGTCGATGTCTTCGGAGTCGTAGTCTAGCATGTCGGTTAAATCGTCGACAGTGGCTACAAGGTGGGTGGTGGGTGGGCTTTGAATTTCTTCGTCGTCCGCACCCCAACCGTCCTGACCGTAGTCCAGCCAGGGCTCTCCTGATAATGAGAGATACTTTAGCGAATTCAGGATGTCGCCAAGAGGTGAGTGTTGAAAGATGTCCGCAGCGGTGAACTCCATGATCGGCGCCCAACCGGATTCGATTGGTAGGGGCACGAGGGGTTCGGAGTCCGGCGAGGAGTCTGGCACCTCGGAGTCACGAGCTTCATAAGGGAAAAGGTCAGTATTCGGCTCCATCGCCGTAGAGGTAGCAGCCCCCGAGGTGCTGTCTAGCCACCCGTCCTCGGCCTGCACAGTCGGCTCCGAATTAGGGGTCGGAGCGGACTCATGTGCAGCCTCCAGGGCACTGTCCGGCAGCAGAGCTAAATCATGCCCATCGTGATGGTGCGGCGCGCTCGGCTGTGGCTCGGATCCATCGAAGATCAAGTCTCTGCGGATGCCAGCCGTGAAGTTCAGATTTCCAAATCTGACCTAATGTCCAGGGGCGTAGCTTTCGATCTGCTCCAGATGGCCAAGCGAATTGGCCCGCAGTGCAAAGCCGCCGAATACGAAGATCTGTCCGGGGAGAAAAGTCTCGCCCTGGACCGCGTCGTTATTGACGATCGAAGGGGCCATCAAGCCTATTAGTGACGACACAGAGGAACTCTCAATGAAAGCACCAATGTCGGTGTCAAAACCGGCGGATCTCGGGTAGGGGGTCCCGAACTGTGCGTCTAGGCAGATGGTAACAGGAGACAATGAAAGCACCAACGTTTTTACCCAGGTTCGGGCCCTCTCGATGGAGGTAAAACCCTACTCCTGCTTGATTGATATTGATGATATGGGTAGTACAAGAGTGGATCTACCACGAGATCAAGGAGGCTAAACCCTAGAAGCTAGCCTATGGTATGATTGTTGTTATCCGGACTAAAACCCTCTGGTTTATATAGACACCGGAGAGGGCTAGGGTTATACAGAGTCGGTTACAATGGTAGGAGATCTACACATCCGCATCGCCAAGCTTGCCTTCCACGCCCAGGAAAGTCCCATCCGGACACAGGACGAATTCTTCAATCTTGTATCTTCATAGTCTTGGAGTCCGGCCGATGATGATAGTTCGGCTATCCGGACACCCCCTAGTCCAGGACTCCCTCACCCAGGCAAGGTCAACTTGTTATTCTCCGCCCGCTGGGCTGCAAATCTTTCCTAGGAGGGATGCATTAGGCTTAACAGGAAAATGGCCTTTAAAAAATAATGAGTGAATTCCGGTTTTTACCCCCTATTTTGACATTTTTGACACTAATTACCCAATTTAGCAAGATTTCATCCATTTTACCCCATTTAGCAGAAATGTTGCCACAGTTTACCCCGTTTAATTTTTTTGAGCATTCTGACTGGTGGGTCACAATTGTCGGGTCCAGCTGACATGTTACGTCAGTGGTTTTTCCTGGCTATTTTTCTCACTGCTGAACTGGGCAGCGCCGCTTCTTCTGACTGGCTCAGCCGATGGAGGTCGCTCGCGGCACGTCCAACGTCCAAGTCGGCCGCGCGCCACGCTCGCCTCCCATGGCTTCTCGTTTGTGTTGCTCTCCCCCAATTAACATTCAAACTGATTTTCTTATAAGCATCAAGTTCCTCTAGCATGTTCACTATGCATGCACCATCTGTTAACTCAATCATAGAGTTCTCGTTGGCCCCCTTCTTTTGATAATTAGCGCTGTCCCAAGGGTTGGAACCCAATTCCTTCATCTTCTCCTTTATATCAAAATAAATAATGAAATACCTCTCAATCATCTCTGGCTCTGGATTCTTTTATCCACGGACATGTAAAATATGCCTAACACTCTACATCTCCGTTGCCATCCGCTTTGTGCAAGAAAAAGAAAAATGAATTAGTGGCTGCAATCATAATATACTCTAATACGGTGAACGAACACGTTTCAGCATGCATCATAAGATACAAAGATCCAAACTTCCTTTATAGCTAGCAAGTAACAACACATACTCTTCAGTCAACATATTTGCTACCTAGATATTTAGATATGTAGGTGCATCAGAGTTAGTAAAGTAGTATATTTACACCACTTTAATCTAATCTACAGAACCATCCATACTTGAGGCCATATATGATAACCGAAGAAAAACATACATGATTTTAGATTATATTGGTAACAATTTCTCCTATAATTTATTCAATGGTAATATGACATGCTGATCAAGTACAATCGTCCCATCAGAATACTTCAAACCGGAAATGAGTTTAGTAGGGAGAAAAATAGACAGAAAAAACCCATTGACGTGGCATGCCAGCTAGACCTGACAAATTGTGACCCGTAGGTCAGAACGCACGCAAAATTTAAAAGAGGGTAAATTGTGGCAACACTTGTGCTAAATGGGGTAAAACGGATGAAATCCCGCTAAATGGGGTAATTAGTGTCAAAAAAGTCAAAATAGGGGGTAAAAACCGGAATTCACTCAAAAATAATAAATGGGATGTAATTCTAAAAACTAGGCAGTAACTATAAAAAAATGCACCAAACACGAAATTAGTTTATAAAATATTATTTATGGATTTTGAAAATCTTAAATTTTCATTGTTGCACTCGCAATGTTTTGTTGGATTTTTACGTAATACAAATTTATATTCAATCGGCTAGAAATTTCGGGATAAAAATATTTCCGATCCCATCAAAATGTGGGAAATTTTATTGAATTTTGTCTTCAACGGTTGGTTCAAATTATTAATTGTTGTCCTAGCTAGAAAATTGGATGTACTTTTAACAAACTGTAAATGGGCTGTTGTAAATTCCATTAGGCTTCAAAAATGGGCTATACATTCTTACAAAACGCAAATGGGCTATAAGTTCTCTGCCACACACTTGTGGGCCTACTAAGTGACGTGTCCCCTAAAAAAATAAGTTGACGCGTATGCAAGGCTTTGTCAACTTAATATAGTCAACACACGGTTCTAGCAGCAGTGGCCGTTGGATGTCTATCCAACGGATGTCGTGCTTCTTCTTCAATCTCGGATATTCTTAGCTTCGGCCGCCCAAAAAATGATTCCTCCCCCTGACATCTGGGGCGCACCATTTCGGAGGCTGACCTGTGGGCCTACTAAGTTGGAGCGTACCAAGGGCTTTGTCAACTTAGTCAATATAAACGATTCTAGCTTTAGTGACCGTACGATGTCCATCCAATGGTCGTAGTGCTTCTTCAACCTCTGGTCTTCTTGGTCCAGTCGCCCACAGCAGCGTCGGTCATGCCGCCTACTCCTGCCTCCCGTGGCCGGCTGTGCTGCCGCGGAGGCCTCACCGCCCCCATACTACTCCCACCGCTGGTCAGGCCATCCCTCCATCACCCACACCGCCTATTATTCTGCGGCGACGACAGCCTCACACCGCAGCCGAACCAGTGAACCCTCGTACTCCTCTCCGTGCGGGCTTCCACTTTCTATGTCTTCCCCGGCTCCGCGTCGTCCCCTTCCTAGGCGTCGCCGTTGTCCACCGCCCTAGTGCTCTCGGCGTGGCATGGTCAACGTGGTCAACGACCGACTTCCATCGGAAGAGTACTGTACGTGGAGAGGCTGACAGCTGGGTCCATGGCGGCCGCAAGGAAGTGCCTCCTTATTACACGCAAAATAATTATTCCTCCACCTGACAGCAGGGACCCACCGGACGGGCCACCTTATTTCGCGAAAAAAATGTTTCCCCCTTGACTGCTGGGAACCACCGACCGGGCCAACGTATTTCGTGAAAAAAACATTCCCCCCGCTGTCAGCTCGGACCCACCGGAAGTGCCTCTTTATTACGCACAAAAAAATGAATACTCCCCCTGCTAGCTAGGACCCACCTTGGTGGGAGGCTGACTTGTGGGCCTACTAAGTTGACCGGGATGGAGGGCTTTGTCAACTTAGTCAATATGAACGATTCTAGCTCCAGTGACCGTATAATGTCCATCCAACGGCCATAGTGCTTCTTCAACCTCTGGTCTTCTTGCTCCAGCCGCCCCAAGCAGCACCGGTCGTGCCGCCCGCTCCTGCCTCCCGTGGCCGGCTGTGCTGCCGCGGAGGCCTCACCGCTCCCTACTATTCCCACCGCTGGCTAGGCCCTGCGGCGACGGCAGCCTCACACTGCAGCCGAACGAGTGAATACTCTTACTACTCTCCGCGTGGGCATCCACTGTCGCGTCTTCACCGGCTCCGCGTCGTCCCCTTCCTAGGCCTCGCCGTCGTCCACCGCCCTGGTGCTCTCTGCGCGGCGTGGTCAACGTGGTCATGGAACGACTTCCATCGGACGTGGACTATACGTGGAGAGGCTAACAACTAGGTCCACGGCCGCAGCAAGGAAGTGCCTCCTTATTACGCGGAAAATAATGATTGCTCCACCTGACAGCAGGGACCAACCAGACGGGCCACCATATTTCGTGAAAAAACGTTTCCCTCCTGACTGCTGGGACCCACCAGCTACACCTTCCCACGCAAGGAAGTGCGTTCGGGCAAAAAAAAACGATTCGCCCCCCTGATTGTTGGGACCCACCAGCTACATCTTCGCATGCAAGGAAGTGCGTCTGGGCAAAAAAAACGATTCGTCCCCCTGACTGCTGGGACCCATCAGCTACATCTTCGCAGCAAGGAAGTGCCTAACAGTCGTGTCATGCCCAATATGTGATACTATCCTAAAGAGACTCGAAGGTCCCACCAAGGATAGAACCGCATATTGAAACGCTTTTGCAAGGTGGATATCATTACATCAACATTACATAATAGATGGGGATACATACAAGAGGCATACAATGCCACACGAATAAAACATCATCTTACATAAGATCACCATCCGACTACGGATGAAACACAATCAGAAACTCAAACGATATCCACCCTGCTAGCCCAGGCTGCCGACCTGGAACCTATCCCCTGATCGAAGAAGAAGCAGAAGAAGAACTCCAAACAAGCAAACATCGCTCTCGCGTCATGATCATCGCATAACCTGAACCTGCAACTGTTGTTGTAGTAATCTGTGAGCCACGAGGACTCAGCAATCCCATTACCATGGGTATCAAGACTAGCAAAGCTTAATGGGAAAGGAAGGGGTAAAGTGGTGAGGTTGCAGCAGCGACTAAGCATGATATGGTGGCTAACATACGCAAATAAGAGCGAGAAGAGAAGCAAAGGAACGGTCGTCAACTAGCAATGATCAAGAGGTGATCCTGAACTCCTACTTACGTCAAGCATAACCCAAAGACCGTGTTCACTTCCCGGACTCCGCCGAGAAGGGACCATCACGGCTACACACGCGGTTGGTGCGTTTTAATTCGGATCTGGTGTCAAGTTATCTACAACCATACATTAACAAATTCCCATCTTCCACATAACCGCGGGCACGGCTCTCGAAAGTTTATACCCTGCAGGGGTGTCCCAACTTAGCCCATGATAAGCTCTCGCGATCAACGAAGGATATTCCTTCTCCCAGGAAGACCCGATCAGTCTCGGAATCCCGGTTTACAAGACATTTCGACAATGGTAAAACAAGACCAGCAAAGCCGCCCGATGCGCTGACAATCCCGATAGGAGCTGCACATATCTCGTTCTCATGGCAACACCGGATGAGACATCCTACGAGTAAAACCAGACCTCGAGTTTCCCCGAGGGGGCCCCGCAGTCTACTCGGTTCGGACCAACACTTAGACAAGCATTGGCCCGGGGGGGCTGAATAAAGATGACCCTTGGGTTAATTACCCCCAAGGGAAAAGTAGGTGGTGGTGAGGCAAATGGTAAAACCAAGGTTGGGCCTTGCTGGACAAGTTTTATTCAAATCGAACTGTCAGGGGGGTCCCATAAATCACCCGACCGCGTTAGGAACGCAAAATCCGGGAACATAACACCGGTATGACGGAAACTAGGGCGGCAAGAGTGGAACAAAACACCAGGCATAAGGCCGAGCCTTCGACCCTTTACCAAATATATAGATGCATTAATAATATAAGAGATATTGTGATATCCCAACATAAACCCTGTCCACCATGGAGAAATCTTCAACTTCACCTGCAACTAGCAACGCTATAAGAGGGGCTGAGCAAAGCGGTAACATAGCCAAGCAATGGTTTGCTAGGAAGGGTGTCAAAGGTTAGAGGTTCATGGCAATTTGGGAGGCTTGACGAGCAAATGATAGGTAACGCAGCATAGCGATAGAACGAAGCAACTAGCATAGCAATGATGGTAGTGAGGTCCAGGGTAGCGGTCATCTTGCCTGAAATCCCGCAAGGAAGAAGAACGAGTCCATGAAGAAGATGAAGCCACAAAGACGAACCAAGCGTAGACGAACGAGTCCTCACGATCGCAACGAAACGGGAAACTATCGAGAAGAAGGACACAACATAGTAAACACACCACACATACACAAGACATGATGCACAACAAGCATGATGCATGACAAAGCTAGATGAAGCTACTCATGGCAAGAGATGATGCAAACAAGAACAACACATCAAGGCAAGTTTAAATGAGACCGGAAACAACATATAACAATTCCGGTAAGTCCTCATATGCATATTTCGAAATTAGTCCAGAACTGAACAAACCTTATGTTCAAGTGGTTAAACAGCAAGTTAAGATGCACCAAGAGAATCTACACGAAATTCTAGTCAAGTTACATATAAAGTTCATTAGATTTGGAGCTACGGCCTAGAAGATATGAGCAAAACAAGTTAAACATGGCATTGATGCAAAATGCATACAAACATCAATCAAACACCTCCAAAACAAGGATGCAACATGATAATATGAAACTACATGCAAAATCAAGCAAGTTTCATATAGAGCACACTCAAAACGGAGCAACGGTGCAACACATACACACTATACAAGTCATAGCAACAATCTGTCCATAACATTAACGAGGCATCTTGCAAGCATCAAAACAATATGCTACAGCACCCCAACATAAGAACAAAAGGCATGAGCATGAAGTACTGGTAAAGCATACCAAGACATGAACACTGAGCTATCTCCAGAACCAACTAGAACATGCTCAAAAAGACATGGAAAGATTGCAAACAATAACAGTTTCAGACTTGGCAAAAATAACATCAGGTTGCAATGTTTAGAGCCATCAAACAACATGTTATAGGAACTTATCATGGCAAACAAAGGCATGGCATGATGCTACTAAATGCATAGAACAACAGTCCCTTACTGACCATGAGCCAAAAAGTCACAGAAAATATGATGGCACCCATGTAAACATGGCAAGTTATATTACAGATTCATACATGGCAGGAACAACAATAAGTAGGCATGTTCGTGAGCTTGAACCACTCACCACAGAGCAATACATGGCATGGCAAGGCAACCAACAGTAAGAAGGCATGTTTATGAAGCTAAGCATGGCAAGAACATGTTCATAGGGTGCATGGATCACTAGAAAACAATCGTGGAAACATTGAACTTAATGTTAACAGGCTGACAGCAACATCATTTAGCAACTTTGGAGCAAGATTACAACAAGCTACAGCAAGCTATAAATGCAACCAAGGGCATGAATGGATAGAGCATAACATGTATAACAAAACATCATTAGTGAACGATCTCCAGATTATGCACGAAATGACTAGTAGAAGCATGTTAACATAGCAACAAAATATAACAGAATCTGTCAGGAAAAACAGCAACAGCAAGTACCCCACTTAACAAGCTCGATGCACTCACTACACAAGCCACAAAAATACATGGATAGCACCTATGGAAAGATGGCATGGCATAGATCAAAACACATGTAGACATCAACCTCATAGGATGCACACATCAACCATGGCAAAAATGACAAATGAGCAAGTTATAACAGTTTCAGCAGATTAACAGCAACATGCACTCTTCCAACAGCATTTCGGGCATCGAGATGAACTCAAATGAAAATGATGCAATGGAATGAAATTAAGTAATCGTCGAGACAAACAATTTGACATATTACACGCATGAAACGGAGCTACAGATGCAGAGATACAGCATGATGAACATGGCATGATAATGCAAAAATCTGGGGACTTAGCAGATTTTTTTCACCTCGCGGGATTGGGACGGAGAGATCCCGGGACGGACGTGGGCGTGTTTGGATGGTGGGCCTGGGGCGTTCCGGGACGGGGCGGTGCAGATCGGCGCCGGCGACGGAGGGAGCTCCGGCGAGCCGGCGAAGGGCGGAGGAGGAGGACGCGAGGCGGATCCGGCCAGCTCCCGGCCGGATCTGGTGGAAGAGGAGGCGGAGGGCTCGGCTCCGGCGGGGTCCGATGGAGGCGAGGTCCGGCCCGCAGTGGCACGGAGTCTGGCGGAGGAGGGCGGCGAGCGGCGGCGCTCCGGTGAGGCGCGGGGCGACGGGGAGGCTGAGAGGAGCTCGGGCGCCGTCGGGCGCGCGCGGAAAGCGGCTCGGCGGGGAGCTGCGGGGCGGCGGCGGTGGAGGTCCGACGAGGCGCGGTCGGGCGGCGGCGATCGCCGGCGGCGGGCGGCGAGGGT
>NC_041391.1:671829089-671854563 GCF_002162155.2 Triticum dicoccoides | reverse complement strand
GGCGGCGAGGGTGTTGGCGGTGAGGTCGGGCACGGAGGCGACGCGGGTTGACCCGGGCCCCAGATGGGCTCGGGCGGGCCGCGGATGGGCCTGGAGGGCTGGCGGCGGCGCGCGGTGGGAGGCGGCGGCGGCGGGCGACGTGTCGCGCTGGGATTGCCCGAGGGGGCGGCGGCGGACGTGTCCGGTGGCGGCGGGAGGAAGAGGACTAGGGTTTGGACCGCGAATTTGGACGGGGAGGGCATATATATAGGTAGAGGGAGCTAGGAGAGTCCAAATGAGGAGCCGTTTTCGCCCACACGATCGTGATCGAACACTACTAGGGAAAAGCCTATACACAGAATCTTATCAGCAGCGCGCCTCAAAATAACTCGCTGTTGCTAACTAGCAGTAGCGCGGACCACTGAAACTCGCTGCTGAGACAAATATAGCAGTAGCGCGTCCACCCAAAGACGCGCTGCTATTATAATTCCTACGAGGCCGCCGCGAGGCTAGTTATAGCAGCAATGCGTTAATACGATGCGCGCTACTGCTACGTAGCATAGTAGCAGCACATTTCCCCGACAAGCGCTACTGCTAAGTTTCCTACAAAAATTTAGTCCCACCTCGCTCCGTGAAGAGAGTTTCTACCACCTTAAATATGTTACTTCTCACACTTTGACAAGCACTTGATCTTCATTGAACTCTATGTGTAGAATTTGTGGCTGCAATATAAGTCTTCACCTGTTCCTAAACCGGTGAGGACTCATATTGTCAAATCAGATTGTACACAAAAAGATTGTTGATGGTCAATGTGTATTTTTGCATGCTGACATATAGCAGTAGCGCTTTATTGTGAAAAGCGCTGTTGCTAGATAGCTTAGCAATAGCGTGTTTTGCTGAAGAGCGCTACTGCTAAGCCATCCATCTCCCTGATCTCCTCCCTTCGGATCCACTCACACACAGCCACTCAAAATCTGCACCGCGCGCCCCCGTCGCCCCTCTCCTCCGCGCGTCTGCGCCGCGCACCCCCGTCGCCGCTCCTGTCGGAGTAATGGGCCACGGGTAGGCCGACCCGGGACCCAGGACCTTTCAAGACATCGGGGCAGGCCGCGCCCCTCTGGCCGAGTCCCAGCCGGCGACCTTCGGAGAAGCCGAGTTCCAAAGGGCGATCCCCCAAAAAGCCGAGTCCCAGACGGCGACTTCAAAGCAAGCCGACTCCCGGCTTGCGACCTCTAGGAGTGCCGACTATGGGAGTCGGCCCGTGACATTTCACGAAGACCGATGCGGGGCTCGGCCCCGACGTGGCCATCCCTTCCTGCCTACGAGGGGTTGGCATGGCTACAGTGGGCCGTATCGCCAGGAGATCTCCGGCGAGGCGCGGCACTGCTGCCATGCCTCCCCTGACCTCAACCACAGTGCGTGACGCACTGTGCCCACGACACCGGCCTGTACGGCCCAGAGATCGCAGGGCCACCCGTCAGTGGGTGAATCAGAGACGGCCAGGGTGCCAGAAGACGGCCCTGAGGGAGTCGGCCTCCACGGAGCCGGCCGTCTCCCCGCCAGGGCCCCACAAGCCATAAACCAGATTGGATGGGGAGTGGCGACAGTGATCGCCTGACAGACGGCGGCACTGTTGCCATGACCCCATGACCGAGCCTGCGTCATCAGGAGTGCCGCATAGTGTTCGGCCTGTCCGCAGGACCCACCAGTCGGCGGGCCCCAGAAGCCGGCAGGAAGGACGGCGGCATGAGAGACAGACAGCTGGGGGCCACGCCCAGTCAGATTACTATTGTACCCCCGGGGGGTAGGCCTATATAAACCCACCGGGGCACCCATGCAAAGGGTTGGGCCTTTGATAGAGTTAGACACATAGACAGTGGAGGAGAGAGCTAGCCTAGCTCCCTCCTGCCTCCCGATACAGCTCCAGGAGCACCCTTGTAACCATTTCGCCATAGTGACCATGCGGAGACCCCGCAGAGCAGCATAGGGGTGTTATCTCCCCGGAGAGCCCCGAAGCTGGGTAAGATTCGCCGGCGTGCATGTCTGCGCCTCATCCCGTTTCCAGGCACCGGCGACGTTCTACTCGCCCCCACCATGATAGGCCATCCTTTGGCATATGTCGCACCTAACCCCCGACATTTGGCGCCCACCATGGGGCGAGGTGCACCGTCGTCCGGAGATCTGTTCTGGACGGGAACCCTTTTCCTCCCTGGCGAGCGCAGCCAGCTAGGCTCGCCAGATGGAGTCTGCATCGACACGCTGCGCGGCGCCGAAGCCGCCTGCGCCGCGAGCGGCCTCGCCGAACTTATCGGCGAGGTGCGCCTCTCCGACGAGCCTGCATCCGGCGCAGGCACGGGCGCCCCCGAGAGCCTTCTCGCGGGCCTCCTCGACCAACTCCATGTCGTCGGCAAGCCCGCCGTAGACTTGGAGTCCGTAGGCTCCTCCGTCCCGATGCTGGTCGACTCTAACGCCGTATCGCTTGACATCTTCCCCACCAACGTGGTGGTCTACGACGAGCCGCTTCCGTACGAGGAGAGTGGCGGAAGCGCCGTCACGGAGGTGCTCGTCAACAGCCACGGCGAGCACTCCGGTGAAGAAACCGAGGACCCGCTAGCCGCGGCCCTACAAGACCTGACCGCGCCCATTCCAGAGGACGCGGACGCCGAGACGCTGGAGGCACGCCGCCTTCAGATCGTCGAAGGCGCCAAGAAGTTGGCAAGCATGAGGCGCTTGTCAGAAGCATACCAGCGCGAGATGGACCGTGCCGTAGGCGGCTCGCCGGCTCCGACTGGGCCGAGCCGTCTGGGTACGGTCCGACAGCGCGGCGCAGCCATCGCCGACTTGCTCGGGGCGAAACGCCCCGTATACGCCACCCCAACGGAGAATATGCGCGCCGCCCAAGCGGCGACTGACGAGCTGAAGAACTTTGAGGGCGAAGAGCGCCGTGTGATGACGGAGTGAGTCCAGCAGCTCCTTGACGCGGTTGCTGCGCAAAACGCGGCCGGCGGCCGTGCAGATGCGCTGTAGCAGCCAAACGACGACTTACCTCCCCGCCGAGATCAAGGCGCGACCTCCCGGACGCCGAATGGCGGAGTCCGCGGAAGGAAAGAGAAGGAGCCGGCTGTCAGTCACAGTCGGACTCATATCACCATCGAGCGCGACCAAGACGGGCGCCCGAGAGCAGTGGAGCGGCGGGACGATTATCTGCCTCCCCCACCCCAAAGAGAACGACGAGTTTCTCCGCCACCTGTTGAGCATCTGACTCTCGGAGGTCGCCTTGGCCGCCGAGAGGGAGTCGGAGAGAATGACGCCCGCCATCGGATCGACCGACTCCACCGATCCCTGGCGCTGGAAGAAGAAGATGAGTTGGGTCCGCCTTGCTTCGGGCCCCGCATCAGAGACGAGCCCTTCCCCAAAGGGTTCACGCACCCCCGAGACACGCCCAAGTACACCGGCTCCGTAAAGCCGGAAGACTGGTTGATAGACTACTCCACAGCCGTCAGCATAGCAAACGGCAACAAGCGAGTTGCCGGGAAGTATGTTCCTCTCATGCTCCAGGGCACGGCCCGGACATGGCTGAACAGCCTTAAGCCCCGCAGCATCAATAGCTGGGTCGACTTCACCGAAGCCTTCATTCGCAACTTCACCAGCACGTACAAGCGACCTCCCAAGCCGCGCCAGCTCTCCTTGTGCATGCAAGGCCCTGAAGAATCAACGCGCGACTACCTCACACGCTGGGGCGAACTTCGAAACTCCTGCGAGGGCGTGCACGAGGTGCAGGCTATCGAGTACTTCACCACCGGGTGCCGAGAGGGCACCCTCCTCAAGCACAAGCTCCTCTGCGACGAGCCAGAAACCCTTGATGAACTACTAGTCATAGCGCATAAGTACGCCACGGCCGACTCTTCTATGAAGACGGAGATTCAAGTCAACGCGGCTGGCAAGGTGACTCCCCAGGCTCCCAGAACTCCGGCTGGAGACGCCAGTCGGCGACAGCAACAAAACGACAACAAGCGCAAGGCCCCACAGCCGACTTCCAACAGTCGGCAGGTCGTAGCAGTAGAAGATCAGCAGCCAGAGGGGCAGCCTCCGACCAAGCGGCAGAAAGGCGGCAAGTCCAATTGGTTGCCGGCTTTCTCCTATGAGCAAACTTTGGATGGTCCTTGCAAGTTCCACAGCGGCGCGAAGCCGCCGAACCACACCACCAGAAAGTGCCACTGGCTCGCCAGAATCGCCAAGGGAGACGGCCTCACTCCTCCGCCGCCTGCGGGGCCGCCGCCTCCGCCGCCGCCCCAGCAGCCGGCGGCTCGGCCAGTCGGCGCAGTACAAGATGAGTTCCCAGAAGAGCATGGAGCCTACGTAGTATTCACCAGTGTGGCAGATGACCGGCGCAGCAGGCGCCAACAGCAGCAAGAAGTAAATGCAGTAGCAACGGATGCTCCAGAGTTCATGCATTGGTCCGAGAGGCCTATCAGTTGGAGTCGGGCGGATCACCCAGAGGTGATGCCGAGTCCAGGCTCCTATGCCCTGGTCTTAGGCGCGACCTTGGCCACTGATAGGCGGGCCGCACATTTTTCACGGGTCCTGATAGACGGAGGCAGCAGCATAAACATCCTGTACAAAGACACCATGGAGAAACTAGGAATCAGGCGAAGGCAGCTGCAGGGCAGCCGCACCGTGTTCCATGGAATTGTACCCGGCCTCTCCTGTTCACCGATCGGCAAGATCCTGATAGATGTCCTCTTCGGGGACAAAGATCACTTCCGCCGAGAGCCGGTCTGGTTCGAGGTGGTGGACTTGGAGAGCCCGTACCACGCTCTGATTGGCCGGCCTGCCTTGGCCAAGTTCATGGCGGTTCCACACTACGCCTACCTTAAAATGAAGATGCCGAGTTCCAAGGGGATTCTGACCATTACCGGCGACTACAAGAAGTCATCCGCTTGTGCGGCCGAGAGCAGTCGGCTGGCCGAGTCCTTGGTGATCGCAGCCGAGAAGCGGCTCCTTGAACGAGTCGTGGCGATGGCCGAAAAGCAGCCAGAAATATCGCCCGACCCCAAGGAGTCGGAGGTAGAAGGATCATTCAAGCCGGCCAAAGAAACCAAGAAGATACCATTGGACCCAGAGCACCCAGAGAGATACGCTGTCATAGGCACAGGCCTTGACAGCAAATAGGAAGGCGAGCTCGTCGATTTCCTCTGTGAGAATTGGGACATCTTTGCAAGGTCCCCCAAGGACATGCCGGGTGTACCGACGGAATTCGCCGAGCACTTGCTACACGTCAGGCCAGATATGAAGCCCGTCAGGCAGCCCTTGCGCCGCCTGTCAGAAGAGAAAAGAAGAGTTGTTGGAGAAGAGATAGCCCGGCTCCTGGCAGCCGGTTTCATCATGGAAGTGTTTTTTCCAGAGTGGCTAGCAAACCCGGTGTTGGTGCTGAAGAAAAACAAGCAGTGGCGGATGTGCATCGACTACACAAGCCTCAATAAAGCCTGCCCAAAGGACCCATTTGCTCTACCAAGGATTGATCAGGTGATAGATTCCACAGCCGGATGCGAGCTGTTGAGTTTCCTAGACGCATACTCAGGATATCACCAGATCAAGCTGAATCCAGCAGACAGACTGAAGACCGCATTCAGCACGCCGTTTGGAGCCTTCTGTTACCTGACAATGACATTCGGCTTAAGGAATGCTGGCGCTACCTTTCAGCGTTGCATGCAGAAGTGCCTCCTCAAGCAACTCGGCAGGAACGCCCACGTCTATGTGGATGATGTGGTGGTGAAGACGGAAAAGCGTGGGACGCTGCTGGAAGACCTCAAAGAGACCTTTGAAAATCTGCGTCGATTCCGAATCAAGCTCAACCCCGAGAAGTGCGTTTTCGGAGTCCCAACCGGCCAGCTCCTTGGCTTCCTGGTCTCCGAATGCGGCATAGAGTGCAAGCCCGTCAAGATCAAGGCTATTGAGAGAATGGAGGTACCCAACCGACTGTTGGATGTGCAGAAGTTCACCGGCTGCTTGGCGTCCATCAGCCGATTTATCAGTCGGCTGGGCGAGAAAGCTCTGCCCTTGTATCAACTAATGAAGAAGACCACCTTTTTTGAGTGGAACCACAATGCAGATGAGGCATTTCTCCAACTGAAGAAGATGTTGACTACTCCCCCCGTGTTGGCGGCTCTGACTCCCAAAGAGCCCATGCTCTTGTACATCGCCGCCACCAGCCGAGTAGTCAGCACAGTCATCGTAGTCGAGCGCAAGGAGGAAGGCAAGGCGCTCCTAGTCCAGAGACCGGTATATTACCTAAGCGAGGTACTGTCGACCTCCAAGCAAAACTACCCTCACTATCAGAAGATGCGTTACGGCATGCATTTTGCCGCCAAGAAGCTGAAGCCCTACTTTCAAGAGCATCCAATCACTATGGTTTGCACCGCTCCCCTCGCCGAGATCATTGGAAGCCGAGACGCCTCCGGCCGAGTGGCCAAATGGGCTATAGATCTAGCCCCTTACGCCATCTACTACCAGCCCCGCACCGCCATCAAGTCGCAGGCGCTGGCCGACTTCCTCGTCGACTGGGCCGAGACCCAGTACCTGCCGCCAGCGCCCGACTCCACTCATTGGCGGATGCATTTCGACGGCTCCAAGATGCGCACCGGCCTTGGACCCGGCGTCGTCCTCACCTCCCCTAAGGGCGACAAGCTCAAATACGTGCTGCAAATCCACTTCGCCGCCTCCAACAACGTCGCCGAATATGAAGTGCTCATTCATTGGCTCCGGCTTGCCAAAGAACTCGGCATTCGCCGGATCCTGTGCTATGGCGACTCCGACTTGGTGGTTCAGCAATCATCCGGCGACTGGGACGCCAAAGACGCAAACATGGCAAGCTACCGCTTCCTGGTGCAGCAACTCAGCGGATATTTCGAGGGGTGCGAATTCCTTCACGTGCCAAGAAATGACAACGATCAAGCAGATGCCTTGGCACGAGTCGGCTCCACTCGCCAAGCGATACCTTCTGGCGTCGCCCTTCAGCGCCTCCTCAAGCCGTCTATCAAGCCTTCACCAGAGTCAGACTCCATCTTCGTGCCGGCTCCGCCAGAAATAGTCGGATCCGACTCCAAGGCCCTAGCAGGCGACCTCAAGAAAGCCACAGTTGAAACCAGCCCGGGGACTGCGCCAGTCGGCCCGGGGACTTCAGAGCCCAGCCCGGGGACTGCGCCAGTCGGCCCGGGGACTTCAGAGCCCGGCCCGGGGACTGCGTCAGTCGGCCCGGGAGCTGCCCCAGTCGGTCCAGAGATTCCGTCAATTCAGCAAACGGCTGCAGACTCCAACCCGCCGCCTCCCAGCCCAGCCACCCTGGTCCAAGTCGCTGTGGTAGCAGTTGAAGAGATAGCAGCACCTTCATGAGCACAGCCCATCCTCAAGTTTCTAGTGAGCAAAGAATTACCAGCAGATGAGATCTCGGCTCGGCAAGTGCAGCGCCGAGCAGCAGCATACACCATAGTCAACAGAGAGCTAGTCAGGCGCAGTGTCACTGGTGTCTACCAGCGCTGCGTAGAATCAGAGCAAGGCCAAGCGATTCTCAGAGACATCCATCAGGGCGAGTGCAGCCACCATGCGGCTTCGAGGGCACTCGTGGCCAAAGCCTTTCCCGACTGCCCTGGAAGAAGCTAAAGAGCTAGTCCAAAAATGCAAGGGGTTCCAGATGTTCCGCTCCAAGCCCCTTCAGCCGGCTTCCGCGCTGAAGACAATCCCCATTGCCTGGCCCTTCGCAGTTTGGGGCCTGGACATGGTAGGACCATTCAAGACGGCCCGAGGCGGCCTAACTCATTTGCTTGTCGCGGTGGACAAGTTCACCAAGTGGGTGGAAGCAAAGCCCATCAAGAAATTGAACGGGCCTACAGCAGTAACCTTCATTGCCGACATCACGGTGCGGTACGGCATTACCGCACAGCATCATCACCGACAAGGGCACCAACTTCGCCAAGGGCGCCTTGGCTCGTTTCTGCGCGACGCAGGGCATCCGACTGGACTTAGCGTCCGTTGCCCATCCGTAGTCAAACGGCCAGGTGGAACGAGCCAATGGCCTCATCCTGTCCGGCATCAAGCCTCGATTGGTCGAACCACTCGAGCGTTCGGCCGGCTGTTGGGTCGAAGAGCTGCCTGCCGTCCTCTGGAGTCTGCGCACAACCCCAAACAAGTCAACCGGCTTCATGCCTTTCTTCCTCATCTATGGTGCCGAAGCCGTCATCCCAACGGATATAGAGTTCGACTCTCCGCGAGTCTCCATGTACACCGAAGAGGAAGCCGAAGAAGCACGCCAAGACGGCGTCGATCTGCTGGAAGAGGGCCGACTGTTGGCACTTAGTCGGTCCGGCATCTACCAGCAGAGTCTGTGCCGATACTACAACCGCAAGGTCAGGCCAAAATCGTTCCAAGAGGGCGACCTTGTGCTCCGGCTGATTCAGAGAATAGCCGGCCAGCACAAGTTGTCGGCACCTTGGGAAGGTCCCTTCATCATCAGCAAGGTGCTAGGGAACGACGCCTACTATCTTATCGACGCTCAGAAGCCTCGAGCGCGCAAGAGGGACGACTCCGGCAAAGAAACAGAGCGCCCGTGGAACGCGAATCTTCTTCGAAGATTTTACAGCTGATGCAGTATGTATCGCACTACCCTCTTTGTATTAAAGTACTAAGACCTTAGGCCCACCGGGACGAGCTCGGGGACTGCCTTTTTGATTATCTGTATGATAAGAATTATGCTTCCGAATATGCTGCTCTTTTTTGTCATACTGTCTGGCACCGGGTCCGACTAGTCGGCCCGGGGACTCGCCGTCTTGCGCTATGAAATGCTTCCTGCGGTCAGACAAGTAATGTGTTGCGCTCAAGCCGCCTCCTGTTGAAAGCCGCAGCTCGCAGAGCGACTGTCGGTAGGCAGGGGACAAGCAAGAACGAGCGCACGCACGAAAAATGGCTAAGGACCTAAAAGCTTACGCATAGCCCAAGCCGGCTACCAGCCTCCCCCCACCGAGCCGACTCATGAGCAGTCGGCTCGCTGTCTCGACTTTTATCAAGGACAGCCGACTCTCGAATAGTCGGCCTGTCGCTTCCTAGCCGACTTGCTAGAAAAAACTCTAAATGGCTAAGTACTTGCCTTCCTGAAGTAGCCCAGCACTTGACACGGCGACAGTCCGCAGAGCGGCTGCCCAGCCGGCAAGGCGGCAACTAAAGGAAGGCGGCAAAGGAAAAAGTCTAAGGAGCAATAAGCAAGGAAAGGCGGAAATTAGATAAATATTTACATAGGCCCTCGGCCGAATCTCCGAATAAGAATTCAGGATACACCCCGTGGGTGGAATTGTTCGAACCTAACAAGTCTTTCAAAAGAATAAGGAAGACAGATAAACAGAAGCAGTCTAGGAGGCGGCCTCCGGAGCTGGAGGATCGGAGGTGACGACGGTGTCGGATGCCGGGGCAGTCGGCTGGGCGGTCTCAGCCTGGTCGCCTCCGGCGGCGTCGCCTTGTCCCCGCGCGGCTCATTGCTGGAGGCGCGATCGGGCTGAGGCTGGCCGCCTGCTTCGTCTTCTGGCGCCTCCTCCTCGCCTCCGTCCTCCGACTCGTCCTCCTCCTCGGCGCTGGAGTCGATCACCTCCGCCGAGTCTTCCTCGTACTCCGGGTTCATTTCGAACCAGTCTGGCGGTGCCTCCTCGCTGCCTTCAGTCCGCTCGGGCACGAAGACGCTGGTGTCCGTGTACTCGGCGATGGCCGCCGCACGCTCGACAAGGGTGCCTTCTACGGCCTCCAGCTCGGCCTGAGCTTCTGACCGAAACGCGGCCAGGCGGTCCAGGTCCAGCCCCGGATACCACGCCTTGACGAACTCCAAGGCCCGGCGTTCTCCGGCCCGGGCCGAGGAGCCCTTCCAGGCCTCAAGGCGGCCGGCGGCGACTTCCAGCTAGTCGGCGGTCCGAATGGCGGTGCGAAGAGCCGGCACGTCCGGCCATAGGGCGGCAACCACTTGGGCACCGGCACGCTGAAGACGGCGCAGCAGACGGTGAGCAGGATGAAGACGAGCCCCGATGCTCAGAAGCTGCTCATCGATGGTTCGGGGGGCGTTGGCGGCAATCACCTCACCCTTCGCCCTTCGCGCCTCCCGAGCCGCCTCGATGGCTAGAGGGACGGCTTGTGAATGGCCGGGAAAGAAGTCTGCCAAGGCAGAAAAGAAGATAGTCGGGAAATCAGAAATCAGCCCGACTCAGAGTCGGAAGACCAAAGAAGCGAAAAAGACTTACCATCGACGATGTCCTCGAGCTCGTGGTAGCCGGAGGTCAGCATCGCCTCCCGATCGGTCCAGGCGGAGCGTTCGACCTCGAAATCGGCCATGAGGGCATCCTCCTGCGACTTGGCGTCGTCCTGCGCCTTCCGGAGCAACTCCTTCTGCTCGGCCAGCTGCGTCGCCAGCAGATCGCGCTCTTTGGCGAGCCTGTCGCACTCCTCCTCCTTGGCACGACGAGCAGTGTTGGCCTCGCCCAGCTGCTCCTGGAGGGCGGCGTTGGCGTCTGAAGAACGAAGAAGAAGACAAGGAAAGTCATCAGTAAATTAGATCACCGGGGAGATCCGGCCCGACTGCTCAGCCCGAATCTCGGGGACTACAGCCCGTGGGTGCGCCAGCGCGCCCCCGGGAAGAAGGAAGAAATAGCTTACCTCGGCTTTCCGTCAGGTCGGCGGTCCGCTTATTCAGCTCTTGGACGTTGCGGTTGAAGGCAGTGGCGCGGAGATTATGATATTCCTGCAAAAAAGCCGGCAAAGGCAGAAGTTAGTACTCGGAGCTCACCAGAGGGAGTTCCGAACCGCCTGCTCCGCAGCCGGCCCGGAGCTCGGGGACTACACCCAGTGGGTGCGCTGGCGCGCCCCCACAGAGAAAGACAGAAATTTAAAGAAGAGAAAGGAAACATACCCGGACGGACGTCCGCACGGCCAGATGCGCTCTGGTGCAGAGTTGGAGGGCATCGCTCTCCGCGCGCAGCTTTGACTGGACGTCCAGGAGGGCCTGATTCAGCGGGCCGGTGCCGCCTCCGCGTAACCAGCCCGTGGGCGCGGCGCTGGAGGCCTCGACGTCCAGATTCGCCGAACTTGCGGCGCTAGTCTCCCGAGCTTGCGGCGCCGAGCTCGTCCTCTCAAGCCGGCGGCGTGCCGGCACGAAGACTTGAAGAAGCAGCCGCGCCTCGGCATCGTTCGTAGTCGGAGGATCCTGTGGGTCCACCGGTTGCTTGCCATGCGGCCTCCTAGACGGTGGCAGAGGTGGCGGAGGCGGCGCGTGGGTGTCCGAGCCTGAAGCGTCGCCGCCCTCCTCCGCGAGAGGGTTCTCGGTGCCGACCTCTCCGGTCTGCCCAGTGAACTCCAGAGCCGGCGGCGCCGACGACAACGGAGGGACAAGCATCGCCGATCGGCGACGTGCGACCTCCTCAGCGTGCCGTTTCGTCGCGGCGGCAGTCTCGGCCTCCTCTAGTCTCCTGTGGGCATTGGTGGCCGCCTTCTCAGCCTCCGCCTTCTCCAGGCAGTCGGCCTCCTCTTCGTCGCGTGTCTCCCGTGCATTCCGTTCCGTCACCTCCCGAAGGTCGGCGGCGGGATCGACCCGCCGAGTGTTGGCGGATGTCTCTACCGACCCCATGACAGAGGGGACGGCGGCTCTCTCAAGGGAGAGGGGAGCTCTGGAGAAGACCGGAGGGAAAAATCAAAGAAGACTTGGATGAGATCCAACAAAGAAAACGAGAGAGTGAAAAAGACTTACGCGGAAACTAGCGGCGGCCTTCTCACTTCCCTTCGGAAGCGGTTGGCCTTCGCGGCCGCCTCTTCCCGCTTGGTCGCGGCGGCCGCCCCCTTGAACTTCTTCTGTTTGCCGCCGGGCGCGCTCGGCCTGGCGTGACGCCTCTTTGCGCCGACTTGGCCGGAGGGGCCGGCCCTCGGCTGGCGGCGTGGGACGACTTCCGCGTCGGCATCGTCGTCAGGCCAGTCGGTGAAGGTGGACGATGGCCTGAGGCCGCCGTCTGCCCCCTCTCCGCCGCCTTCGGCATCGGCCTCCAGCGCCGCCGCCCCCAAGTCGGGGTCGTCGACATCACTGTCCTTGCGATCTGGGACGTAGTCGCGGGGCTCTCTCATAGCACCGGCTGCGGGCGCCGTGAGGGGATTCTGCCCAGAAGAAACTAATGATGATTAGAGGCCGGAGTCGGCTGCAAAGAGGATCAAGCTACAGAAGGGTGCGACTTACCATCGGAGGGGGGTTGTCGCGCAAGTACGGCTCCTTGCCGAACTGCCAGTTCTCCGTGAACTCGCAGTGCGCGATGTGGTTCACCAAGTTCGCCACCTCCCCGCGGGGCATTTCCTTGGTGCACAGCCGGCTCGGATCGTGGCGGCCGCTCATCTGACAGATGAGGTGAGGCCGGCCCTGGAGCGGGAGGACTCGGCGCTCCACGAAGGCGGCCAGAAGATCGGATCCGACGAGGCCCTCCGACTACAGCAGAACTCAGAGTCGCGCCACGGAGCCGGCTCCGGAGGGGGACAGCGACTTGGACCGGTGGGACCAACTGGCAAGCCTGCCAGTCAGAGGCTCGGGGTCGAAGGGCGGCAAATTGACCCAGTCGCCGTCGGTGGAGACGTTCTTCATGTAGAAGTAAGATCGCTGCCACATCTTCACCGACTTCACCAACGAGATGGGAGGGAAAGGGTTGTCGGCCGTCGAGCACCGCACCGCGATGTAGGTGCCGCACTGAGCCGGTGTGCCGGCGGCCTGAGTACCGAGCTTCGAAGAGAAAAATTCTCCCCACAGCTCAAGGGTGGGGAGAATGCCGAGGTAGCCTTCGCACAGAGTGGCGAAGGCGGAAAGCAGCACCACTGCGTTTGGGGTGAGGTGGTGCGGCTGAAGATTATGGAACTCCAGAAACGAGCGGAAGAACCCGCTCGCCGGCAGCCCCAGCCCGCGCATTAGGTGCGAGCGAAAGACGACCCGCTCGCCCTCCTTCGGCGCGGGCCGGATCTCCACCGCCGGTGCGGGACGGGCGCGCACCAGGTCCGCGCTCGGGAGACGGCGGGTCCGGCGGAGAAACTCGATGTGCTCCACCTCCACGTCCGAGCCGTCCCACACGCCGGAGCGCGAGGCGGGGGGCGCAGCGGAGGAAGAGCTCATCACCGATGAGAGAGGATGCTTTGGCTCACGGCGGAGACAGAAGAGAAGGCAGGAGAGCGGGGGAGAGGGTGTGCATGCAGTGCCGCGCCGCTCCTCCCCGCCTATTTATAGCCCTATGGGCTGAGGAGCCGAGGGGGCGGATGTGGGATTAACCGCGCCAGAAGCCCCACGCCGCCCACGATTTACCCCACAAAGTTACTGCGTGCAGTAACTACGTGGGGATGCCAACCGTCCGCAGCCGCAGCGGATCCGCCCGGAAGCCGAGGCGCGGTAGTGGCGGGCCCCACCTGGCGGCCCATCCCGTCGCGCGCGTGGGTGGGCAGACTATCCTCCCCACGTGGCGCCGCGCGATAGGACCGTCTCGATGGCGGTAGGGAAGCGTATCCGATACGCCGCCTGTTTTCCCGCCGCGACTTACGAATAATGGCCCCTCCCTGAACCAGTCCGACTCCGACGAGTCGGCCCGAAGAAACAGCGGCCGAGTCTCAGAATCGGCGCTGGGAAGATTGAAACTGTTGAAGCCCCACGAGGCGGCGCCCGCAGGGTTTCACCAGCTTCGGGGACTACTGTCGGAGTAATGGGCCACGGGTAGGCCGACCCGGGACCCAGGATCTTTCAAGACATCGGGGCAGGCCGCGCCCCTCTGGCCGAGTCCCAGCCGGCGACCTTCGGAGAAGCCGAGTTCCAGAGGGCGATCCCCCGAAAAGTCGAGTCCCAGACGGCGACTTCAAAGCAAGACGACTCCCGGCTTGCGACCTCTAGGAGTGTCGACTATGGGAGTCGACCCGCGACATTTCACGAAGACCGATGCGGGGCTCGGCCCCGACGTGGCCATCCCTTCCTGCCTACGAGGGGTTGGCATGGCTACAGTGGGCCGTATCGCCAGGAGATCTCCGGCGAGGCTCGGCACTGCTGCCATGCCTCCCCTGACCTCAGCCACAGTGCGTGACGCACTGTGCCCACGACGCCGGCCTATACGGCCCAGAGATCGCAGGGCCACCCGTCAGTGGGTGAATCAGAGACGGCCAGGTTGCCAGAAGACGGCCCTGAGGGAGTCGGCCTCCACGGAGCCGGCCGTCTCCCCGCCAGGGCCCCACAAGCCATAAACCAGATTGGATGGGGAGTGGCGACAGTGATCGCCTGACAGACGGCGGCACTGTTTCCACAACCCCATGACCGAGCCTGCGTCATCAGGAGTGCTGCACAGTGTTCGGCCTGTCCGCGGGACCCACCAGTCGGCGGGCCCCAGAAGCCGGCAGGAAGGACGGCGGCATGAGAGACAGACGGCTGGGGGCCACGCCCAGTCAGATTACTATTGTACCCCCGGGGGGTAGGCCTATATAAACCCCCCCGGGGCACCCATGCAAAGGGTTGGGCCTTTGATAGAGTTAGACACATAGACAGGGGAGGAGAGAGCCAGCCTAGCTCCCTCCTGCCTCCCGATACAGCTCCAGGAGCACCCTTGTAACCATTTCGCCATAGTGACCATGCGGAGACCCCGCAGAGCAGCAGTAGGGGTGTTATCTCCCCGGAGAGCCCCGAAGCTGGGTAAGATTCGCTGGCGTGCATGTCTGCGCCTCATCCCGTTTCCAGGCACCGGCGACGTTCTACTCGCCCCCACCATGATAACCCATCCTTTGGCATATGTCGCACCTAACCGCCGACAGCTCCTCCGTCTGCGCCGTGTGCCATCACCTCCTCCTCCTTGCTGGACTCGGTACCGTCCTCCTCCTCCGTCCTCCCTCTCCACTCGCCGCTGGCCGGCCCCTCCTCGCTCCGCCATCCTCCTCCGTCCTCCCTCAACTGGCCGCGCCGGCCGGCCCCTCCTCGCTCCGCCTTCCTCCTCCATCCTACACTCTTCTCCCTCCTCGAGTCGCCCTCCTTCTCCCTCCTGCTCATATGCAACATTTTTATTTAGTTGACTTAGTAGGCTAGTTGATTTAGTTGACTTAGAACATTTTGATTTAGTTGATTTAGTAGGCTAGTTGATTTAGTTGACTTAGAACATTTTGATTTAGTTGATTTAGTAGGCTAATTCATTTAGTTAATTTAGTTGACTTAGAACATTTTGATTTAGTTGATTTAGTAGGCTAATTCAGTTAGTTAATTTAGTTGACTTAGAACATTTTGATTTAGTTGATTTAGTAGGCTAGTTGATTTAGTTGCCTTAGAATATTTTGATTTAGTTGACTTAGTAGGTTAGTTGATTTAGTTGACTTAGAACATTTTGATTTAGTTGATTTAGTAGGCTAATTAATTTAGTTAATTTAGTTGACTTAGAACATTTTGATTTAGTTGATTTAGTAGGCTAGTTGATTTAGTTGCCTTAGAATATTTTGATTTAGTTGACTTAGTAGGTTAGTTGATTTAGTTGACTTAGAACATTTTGATTTAGTTGATTTAGTAGGCTAGTTGATTTAGTTGACTTAGGAACATTTCGATTTAGTTGATTTAGTAATCCTTTGCTCATATTGCTTTAGGAAGAATGGCGCCACCACCACCACCACTATGTCAACTGTGCAAGTCAAGATGCGCCAGCAGCCTTGCAACTGGCAAGCTGTTCGGCATCTACTTCCAGCCGATTTTTCGTCATGCGGCGGTAAGAAATTAGATGAAATGTAATAACTATTTTATTTTTAGTGTTGGCATTACTGCATTGTGTCATTTTGCTTAGTTTACACAGATCGTCCCATGCAATGTGAGATTGAAATTCAACAAGCTGACAGGAGACACTGTGACATTTGAGGCTCCTGGGGGCCGTACACTATGGAGGTCGAGAAAGGACGCAATATGTCGCAGATTGGAGGAGATGGATGGGCCCGTTTCGTCGCTCGCATGCATCTTACTGGTGGTGAGTTGATCAGCTTCAACTTCCGAGCAGAAAGACCCAAGCTAGCTGTCATTTATCTCAACCTGGTGGAAGATGATGAAGATGACGAAGATGATGAAGATGATGAAGATAATGAGGACCCACTCGATGAAGATGATGAGGACCCACTTCATGAAGCCATCGTAGCTCAAAGAACAAGGCTGAGTGAGGAGGAGGTGTCCAACCTGTGGGACATAATTCCGCCACGTGCTGACTTTGTCGGGGTGCCATTCGTGACCCGCTTGACAAATACCATGGTTGATCGACATGATATGGTATGTTATACTTACAAATGCAAATTAATAGTGTGAATTACTTAGTGTACAGTCCAAAGATATGGTATGTTGTGTGGAATCTAGTCGATGATATATATGTTTTAGTGTAGAGTTCGATCACATGCTTATTAATTGATATGTTTTTCTTATTCAGAAATTGGCAAAGAGCATATCTGTGAGTTATGGTATCGAGCCTGATGAAGAAGGCTCAGCTGGACTACGCCTTACTGCAAGGGGCTCCGTCACAACCTGTACTTACCGCGCGGACACAGACGATCGCACACACTTAAGCTCGGTTGGGTGGAAGAAATTCCTCGATGGCAAGAATCTTCGTGTTGGACAGGCCATCCTAATTACTATCAGGAACACCAACCGCCCAGGCTTGAGGATGATGATTGTCTTCGATATCATCTAGAACTACATATGTGTGTGTGGCTATATCATCTAGAACTACATATGTGTGTGTGGCTATATCATCTAGCTAGAACTACATATGTGTGTGCGGCTATATCATCTAGAACTACATATGATGATCGTCGTCGATGTCATCTAGAACTACACATATGATGATGGTCGTTGATATGACCATGTACTGCTTGAGGATGCATGTTGGCTATGCATGAAATTGTTATCTTAGTACTCCCTTCGTTCCAAATTACTCGTCGTGGTTTGAACTAAAACCACGACGAGTAATTTGGAACGAAGGGAGTACTACCGTAGCTAGTAATGGTTTATGAATTTGATATCTACTACTAGTACCTAGTATCTAGCATCTGAAAGGAGAACTGAAAGTGAAAGGAGAACTGAAAGGGAAAATGATGAAAGATATAGCAGTAGCGTGGGATGAAGAAATCGCTACAGCTAGTTAATAGTAGCACGTTCCTAAAAAGCGCTGCTGATATCGTTCAACAGTAGTAGCGCTGGTTGGGGCCGCGCTACTACTATGAGTTAGCTGTAGCGCCTTATTAGTAGCGCGGCCACCCGTGCTGCTGCTAGCCTTTTCCCTAGTAGTGGAATGACCGAGAGCATGGAGGGGAGTTAGATGGGTTTTGGTCCACTTTGGAAGGGGTGTTGGGCTGCAACAAAAGAGGCTTTTGCGGTTACCCGGTTAACCGTTGGAGTATCAAACGACCTCCAAATGGCACGAAACTTGACAGGCGGTCTACCGGTGCTATACCAAGGCCGCTTGACAAACCTCGGGCCATTCCGAGAACGTTTAACACCCGCACAAGAGAAGAGGCCAAAAGGGGACGCCGGATGACATAGGAGTGCCGGATCGCAAAACGGACAACGGGGAAAATGCTCGGATGCGTGAGACGAACACGTATGCAAAATGAAATGCACATGATGACATGATATGAAATGCAGATGATGACATGGCAAAATGCAACACGCAAGCACATGACATGGCAACAACGGCGAATAACTGGCAGACACCTGGCGCAACAAATCCGGGGCGTTACAACACTCCTCCACTAACAAGAGATCTCGTCCCGAGATCTTAGGACCGAGACGGAAGGGAAAAGAGGATGAGATGAAGCAAGAACTCAAGAGAAGAATCGAGAGCACTCGAGAATAAGAGTGGAAAAACGAGAATGACGAGGATCCAAAGCTCACGGAATCAGATAGACTATGAAACCACTCGTTCTAACCGGAGTGGTTAGAATGAGAAAAGAAACGGATAAGACTAAGAGGATTTAGGCAGCATTCCGGCTAAACATGGAAAGAAAAGAACATGAACTTGAGAGGATGGAATGATAGTTGATGAAGACATGACACCAAATCTCCGGAAAGGATTGAAAGAGTTGAATGAAAAGAACGGAGAATAAAATGACAACTTGTGCCACGAATGAAATTGAAAGCATCTTTAGAAGTAAGGTTAGAATGGAGTTGTTGAGAAAATCAACAACGAAAGAATAAGCTTGATGTGGACTTATCCAAAAACAACTCAGAACTTGAGGTGAAATTATGCCACAACCAAATGCTTGAATATCTGGGAATAACGAAGAAATGCAAAACTCCCCTTGAAAAGAATACGGAGAATTAATTGCACTTCAAGATGCGAGGAGAAAAGATACTTGAACTCCACCAACAAAATCTTGATGAGCTCTTGAAGAATGAATTAAATCATGAAGAACCACCATGAAGAACTCCGGTGACGAAAAGATGAGGAGATAGAATGAAGGATGAAAGAATAAGATGAGCCTTGCGGTGATTTAATGGAGGTTCCGACGAAATGGCCGAGGAAATTTGAACTCCGGAAAAGAAAAGATGAAACACTTGGAACTAGAATTTATTCATCAAGAACAAACTCCGAGGGAAGGGATTACTCACTTAGATGAAATAAGAATAAGATTTATCGTATGCTTATCCTTCATCAAATTAAATTGATGACCAACAATGGATTTCGCATACTACTTATTCTTATTGAAAAAGAATTGATAAGTGCCATATCGCAAACTTGAGAAGGTATTGATGGAACCACTGGTAGGATTGAAAGAACGAATGGACTAAAATGATAATCCAGGAAAAAGAATCTTGAACGAACCACCGTTAGAAATGAAAATGAACGAAGAAAAGAGAAAGAATCGCCGAGAAGAATCAGAAGAACCAATATGCTCGAGGGGATTTAGATGCAAAAGAACAAAGAGATCATGAGCTGATTAAAGGACACTTGAACGAAGCACCGGGATAAATAGAGAACGATAACTGGAATGATGGCCTCCGGTGAAAAAAATGGAAAAACAACTCCTGAAATGCTCCGGATGGGTAAGAAAAGAATATCTGACAAATGGAACAATTCGAGATGATAATATGAAGGTAGAACCACGAAACTTCGAGAGAACGGATATGATTTAGAGGAAAAATTCTTCTTTGGTCTTCAAATAATGACGAGAAACACCACCAAAATTCCTGAGATACTCCGGTAAAATGAAAAACGAAAAGGTTGGGCCAACAATGAAAATGATTTGAAATCCATCTTGAAAAGGCATCTGACTGATGAAATCCATTCTTACGTCACACTTGAAAGAGAATTGCGAATAACTCCGGTGGAATTTAGAAGAGTCAGGTAAGATCCTGGGAAAAGACCTGTGGGTTAGGGCCCACTGAAGAGAAAAGCACCGTTGGAAAGGATTGTTGAACAGATAGATGATGCACCGGACCAATTGAAATATTTGAATGAGGTGATAACCTCGAATCAATTCGAACATAGACGAATCTCCTGAGATTTCTTGAAGAATCCAGAAGGATAAACTAGCGAGAGGCGAACGAGCAAGGAAAAACACTTGAGCCAAGGAAAAAGAATATGATCAACCCGAAAAACTTGAATTGAGTGCACCGGAAAAAGAAAGGGATGAAGAATGACGAATGAGACGAGAATTCACCCGTTGAAATGATTGAGGGAAGACTGAAGAGACTCCACATGAATGGAATAGATGGTCGAAAGAGACTCAGACTCCGGGAAGAAGAGGGTGGGAGGGCGGGAAAAACACAGGCAACTGGAAGAGGAAACCGATGAATAACTTGAAGAGAAAACAACGGTTAAAATCATTGAGGAAAGAAAGCAAAGACTTCACACGAGTAGGAAGGATACTCGATTATGGACTCCGGCTCCAAGAAGAAAAAGGGGAGGGCGGGTGGGAAAATAAAACAACTGAGGATTGAACTCAAAGATGAAGAGGCTTGAGTCAACTTGACGAGAAATGCACTGGATAAAAGAGCTGAGAACCAATGAACGAAAAACTAACCACGTGATCCTAAAGAAAAAAATTTGAAAGGGAAGAGAAGTAGTCCAAAACACTTACGTCAAGATTCCTTACCAGAGCGACGAAGAGGCTGAGGAGTAAAAAGAATTCCTACTCTCCGATATAACTAGACTCTGAAAATAGTTTTCTTCTAGACTCGACAACGGCCAAACTACACGATCAATCAAGGGGGGCTCCTAAGGTCGGTCGAGGCTCTGATACCAACTTGTCACGCCCAATATGCGATACTATCCTAAAGAGACTCGAAGTTCCCACCAAGGATAGAACCGCATATTGAAACGCTTTTGCAAGGTGGATATCATTACATAACATTACATAATGGATGGGGATACATACAAGAGGCATACAATGCCACACGAATACAACATCATCTTACATAAGAGCACCATCCGACTACGGATGAAACACAAACAGAAACTCAAACGACATCCACTCTGCTAGCCCAGGCTGCCGACCTGGAACCTATCACCTGATCGAAGAAGAAGCAGAAGAAGAACTCCAAACAAGCAAACATCGCTCTCGCGTCATGATCATCGCATAACCTGTACCTGCAACTGTTGTTGTAGTAATCTGTGAGCCATGAGGACTCAGCAATCCCATTACCATGGGTATCAAGACTAGCAAAGCTTAATGGGAAAGGAAGGGGTAAAGTGGTGAGGTTGCAGCAGCGACTAAGCATGATATGGTGGCTAACATACGCAAATAAGAGCGAGAAGAGAAGCAAAGGAACGGTCGTCAACTAGCAATGATCAAGAGGTGATCCTGAACTCCTACTTACGTCAAGGATAACCCAAAGACCGTGTTCACTTCCCGGACTCCGCCGAGAAGAGACCATCACGGCTACACACGCGGTTGATGCGTTTTAATTCGGATCTGGTGTCAAGTTATCTACAACCGGACATTAACAAATTCCCATCTGCCACATAACCGCGGGCACGGCTCTCGAAAGTTTATACCCTGCAGGGGTGTCCCAACTTAGCCCATGATAAGCTCTCACGATCAACGAAGGATATTCCTTCTCCCAGGAAGACCCGATCAGTCTCGGAATCCCGGTTTACAAGACATTTCGACAATGGTAAAACAAGACCAGCAAAGCCGCCCGATGCGCCGACAATCCCGATAGGAGTTGCACATATCTCGTTCTCAGGGCAACACCGGATGAGACATCCTACGAGTAAAACCAGACCTCGAGTTTCCCCGAGGGGGCCCCGTAGTCTACTCGGTTCGGACCAACACTTAGACAAGCATTGGCCCGGGGGGGCTGAATAAAGATGACCCTTGGGTTAATTACTCCCAAGGGAAAAGTAGGTGGTCGTGAGGCAAATGGTAAAACCAAGGTTGGGCTTTGCTGGACAAGTTTTATTCAAAGCAAACTGTCAGGGGGGTCCCATAAATCACCCGACCGCGTTAGGAACGCAAAATCCGGGAACATAACACCAGTATGACGGAAACTAGGGCGGCAAGAGTGGAACAAAACACCAGGCATAAGGCCGAGCCTTCGACCCTTTACCAAATATATAGATGCATTAATAATATAAGAGATATTGTGATATCCCAACATAAACCATGTCCACCATGGAGAAATCTTCAACTTCACCTGCAACTAGCAACGCTATAAGAGGGGCTGAGCAAAGCGGTAACATAGCCAAGCAATGGTTTGCTAGGAAGGGTGTCAAAGGTTAGAGGTTCATGGCAATTTGGGAGGCTTGACGAGCAAATGATAGGTAACGCAGCATAGCGATAGAACGAAGCAACTAGCATAGCAATGATAGTAGTGAGATCCAGGGTAGCGGTCATCTTGCCTGAAATCTCGAAAGGAAGAAGAACGAGTCCATGAAGAAGATGAAGCCACGAAGACGAACCAAGCGTAGACGAACGAATCCTCACGATCGCAATGAAACGGGAAACTATCGAGAAGAAGCACACAACATAGTAAACACACCACACATAGACAAGACATGATGCACAACAAGCATGATGCATGACAAAGCTAGATGAAGCTACTAATGGCAAGAGATGATGCAAACAAGAACAACACATCAAGGCAAGTTTAAATGAGGCCGGAAACAACATATAACAATTCCGGTAAGTCCTCATGTGCATATTTCGAAATTAGTCCAGAACTGAACAAACCTTATGTTCAAGTGGTTAAACAGCAAGTTAAGATGCACCAAGAGAATCTACACGAAATTCTAGTCAAGTTACATATAAAGTTCATTAGATTTGGAGCTACGGCCTAGAAGATATGAGCAAAACAAGTTAAACATGGCATTGATGCAAAATGCATACAAACATCAAGCAAACACCTCCAAAACAAGGATGCAACATGATAATATGAAACTACATGCAAAATCAAGCAAGTTTCATATAGAGCACACTCAAAACGGAGCAACGGTGCAACACATAAACACTATACAAGTCATAGCAACAATCTGTCCATAACATCAACTAGGCATCTTGCAATCATCAAAACAATATGCTATAGCACCCCAACATAATAACAAAAGGCATGAGCATGAATTAATGGTAAAGCATAACAAGACATGAACACTGAGCTATCTCCAGAAACAACTAGAACATGCTCAAAAAGACATGGAAAGATTGCAAACAATAACAGTTTCAGACTTGGCAGAAATAACATCAGGTTGCAATGTTTAGAGCTATCAAACAACATGTTACAGGAACTTATCATGGCCAACAAAGGCATGGCATGATGCTACTAAATGCATAGAACAACAGTCCCTTGCTGACAATGAGCCAAAAAGTCACAGAAAATATGATGGCACCCATGTAAACATGGCAAGTTATATTACAGATTCATACATGGCAGGAACAACAATAAGTAGGCATGTTCGTGAGCTTGAACCACTCACCACAGAGCAATAAATGGCATGTCAAGGAAACCAATAGTAATAAGTCATGTTTATGAAGCTAAGCATGGCAAGAACAAGTACATAGGGTGCATGGATCACTAGAAAGCAATCATGCAAACATTGAACTTAATGTTAACAGGCTGACAGCAATATCATTTAGCAACTTTGGAGCAAGATTACAACAAGATACAGCAAGCTATAAATACAACCAAGGGTATGAATGGATAGAGCGTAACACTTATAACAAAACATCCTTAGTGAACAATCACCAGATTATGCACGAAATGACTAGTAGAAGCATGTTAACATAGCAACAAAATATAACAGAATCTGTCAGGAAAAACAGCAACAGCAAGTACCCCACTTAACAAGCTCGATGCACTCACTACACAAGCCACAAAAATACATGGATAGCACCTATGGAAAGATGGCATGGCATAGATCAAAACACATGTAGACATCAACCTCATAGGATGCACACATCAACCATGGCAAAAATGACAAATGAGCAAGTTATAACAGTTTCCGCAGATTAACAGCAACATGCACTCTTCCAACAGCATTTCGGGCGCCAAGATGAACTCAAATGAAAATGACGCAATGGAATGAAGTGAAGTACTCGTCGAGGGGAACAATTTGACATATTACACGCATGAAACGGAGCTACAGATGCAGAGATACAGCATGATGAACATGGCATGATAATGCAAAAATCTGGGGACTTAGCAGATTTTTGTCACCTCGCGGGATTGGGACGGAGAGATCCCGGGACGGACGTGGGCGTGTTTGGATGGTGGGCCTGGGGCGTTCCGGGACGGGGCGGTGCAGATCGGCGACGAGATCGGCGCCGGCGACGGAGGGAGCTCCGGCGAGCCGGCGGAGGGCGGAGGAGGACGACGCGAGGCGGATCCGACCAGCTCCCGGCCGGATCTGGTGGAAGAGGAGGCGGAGGGCTCGGCTCCGGCGGGGTCCGATGGAGGCGAGGTCCGGCCCACTGCAGCGCAGAGTCTGGCGGACGAGGGCGGCGAGCGGCGGCGCTCCGGCGAGGCGCTGGGCGACGGGGAGGCTGAGAGGAGCTCGGGCGCCGTCGGGCGCGCGCGGAAAGCGGCTCGGCGGGGAGCTGCGGGGCGGCGGCGGTGGAGGTCCGACGAGGCGCGGTCGGGCGGCGGCGGTCGCCGGCGCCGGGCGGCGAGGGCGCTGGCGGCGGGGTCAGGCACGGAGGCGGCGCGGGTTGACCCGGGCACCAGATGGGCTCGGGCAGGCCGCGGATGGGCCTGCAGGGCCGGCGGCGGTGCGCGGTGGGAGGCGGCGGCGGCGGGTGACGTGTCGCGCTGGGATTGGACGAGGGGGCGGCGGCGGACGTGTCCGGCTGCGGCGGACGTGTCCGGCTGCGGCGGACGTGTCCGGTGGCGGCGGGAGGAAGAGGACTAGGGTTTGGACCGCGAATTTGGACGGGGAGGGCATATATATAGGTAGAGGGAGCTAGGAGAGTCCAAATGAGGAGCGGTTTTCGCCCACACGATCGTGATCGAACGACCGAGAGCATGGAGGGGAGTTAGATGGGTTTTGGGCCACTTTGGAAGGGGTGTTGGGCTGCAACAAAAGAGGCTTTTGCGGTTACCCGGTTAACCGTTGGAGTATCAAACGACCTCCAAATGGCACGAAACTTGGCAGGCGGTCTACCGGTGCTATACCAAGGCCGCTTGACAAACCTCGGGCCATTCCGAGAACGTTTAACACCCGCACAAGAGAAGAGGCCAAATGGGGACGCCGGATGACATAGGAGTGCCGGATCGCAAAACGGACAAC
This sequence comes from Triticum dicoccoides, assembly GCF_002162155.2. Classification (NCBI taxonomy): domain Eukaryota; kingdom Viridiplantae; phylum Streptophyta; class Magnoliopsida; order Poales; family Poaceae; genus Triticum; species Triticum dicoccoides. Next base: position 671,829,829 of record NC_041391.1, on the reverse strand, counting down.
GGGGAAAATGCTCGGATGCGTGAGACGAACACGTATGAAAAATGAAATGCACATGATGACATGATATGAAATGCAGATGATGACATGGCAAAATGCAACACGCAAGCACATGACATGGCAACAACGGCGAATAACTGGCAGACACCTGGCGCAACAAATCTGGGGCGTTACAAGTCGGGACCCACCTGGTCGAAGCGTGTGTAGCATTGTCATTCTGGTCGCGAACGTGTACATACATACTGGTCGATGTAGAGGCGTGCACGTGTCGTAGTAGAGACGCGCACGTGTCGTAGTAGAGGCGCGCACGTGTCGTGGTAGAGGCGCGCACGTAGCATGTACACGTACGTACAACGGCGAGGGTGCAAGAAAGAAAATACGGCCACATACATACATACGGGTAGGGTCTCGAACGCCTACTCGCGCATACGTACATGGCCGGGTCGGAACGAAGAAACAGCGTCGTCGTCGTGTTCATGGGAAGCCAACCGTCTGGGTCGGAACGGAATGCATGGTCATGTTCATCGGGAGGGCTTGGACGGAACAAGCGATGGAACCAAGGCCTGGCGTACCGCACAACGGAGGAAACGGACCTCCTACGTTCGGAACGGGGTCCTGTTGATCGGGAGGGGTGTGGCGTACCGCAAAACGTAAGAAACTGACCTCCTACGGTCGAAACGGGGGTCCTATTGATCGGGAGGGGTGTGGCGTACCGCAAAATGGAGGAAACAGACCTCCTACGG
>NC_041391.1:671770961-671828747 GCF_002162155.2 Triticum dicoccoides | reverse complement strand
ACGAAACGGACCTCCTACGGTCGAAACGGGGGTCCTGTTCATCGGGAGGGGTGTGGTGTACCGCAAAACGGGACTCCACAGGATACTGTTCATCTCCACCGTCGACCTCCTCCAGCCTCCACGGGCTCCTGTTCATCCAGCCTCCACCGCGCGCTACTTCACCGGCTACTATTCAACCACCCCTCCACGGGCACCCCTCCACCGTCTACTGTTCATCCAGCCCTCCACACCACGGGGTCCTGTTCAACCACCCCTCCATGGCCATCCCTCCACCGTCTACTGTTCATCCAGCCCTCCACACCACAGGGTCCTGTTCATCCAGAGGCAACGCCACTGCTCACTGTTCATCCAAACCCCCCCGCAACGCTCACTGTTCATCCCAGAGGCAGCATCGATCGGCTTCAGTTAGCAGCAGTAGCGAAGGAATCGCTCGATCGGGTTCAGTTAACAGCCACGATCGATCGCACGGGTTCAGTAACGCGTAGCCTGCAGTGCAATCGCTCGGGTTCAGTTAGAGCCCAACGCCTCGCTCGGGTTCAGATAGAGCCAACGCCTCGCACACATGCGCGTACGTGTACGAGAGAAACGCGCATCGCTCGGCCCCCGACCTCCCACCGTAACCGGCAACTCCCCAAAATTTTCCTCCCCCTCACTTCTACCACGGTTTTTTCCGTCATGGACGGCCCAAAGAATGTCATGTAGCTGCGTCCCCGGCCCGTCCAGGACGAAAAGCCCATTTTCTGTCATGATTTTTTGTCATAGAAGTAGGAGCCCACCACATCTATGATGATACCGGGTTTTGTCACAATTATCGTCCTAGAAGTGTCATATGTATGACAGAATTTTTTTTCGTTCGGCCCAAAATGTCACGGATGTGTCTTTTTTTTGTACTGGAGGCAGGGGGCGCGCCCACCCCCCTGGGCGCGCCCTCCACCCTCGTGGGCCCCTCGTGGCTCCCCTGACCGACTTCTTTCGCCTATATATTCCCATATACACTAAAAACATCGAAGACGACAATTGATCGGGAGTTCCGCCGCCGCAAGCCTCTGTAGCCACCAAAAACCAATCGGGACCCTGTTCCGGCACCCTGCCGGAGGGGGAACCCATCACTGGTGGCCATCTTCATCATCCCGGCGCTCTCCATGACGAGAAGGGAGTAGTTCACCCTCGGGGCTGAGGGTATGTACCAGTAGCTATGTGTTTGATCTCTCCCTCTCTCTCGTGTTCTCTCTATGGCACGATGTTGATGTATCACGAGCTATGCTATTATAGTTGGACCTTATGATGTTTCTCCCCCTCTACTCTCTTGTGATGAATTGAGTTTTCCCTTTGAAGTTATCTTGTGGGATTGAGTCTTTAAGGATTTGAGAACACTTGATGTATGTCTTGTCGAGCTTATCTATGGTGACAATGGGATATCACGTGATCCACTTGATGTATGTTTTGGTGATCAACTTGCGGGTTCCGCCCATGAACCTATGCATAGGGGTTGGCACACATTTTCGTCTTGACTCTCCGGTAGAAACTTTGGGGCACTCTTTGAAGTACTTTATGTTGGTTGAATAGATGAATATGAGATTGTGTGATGCATATCGTATAATCATGCCCACGGATACTTGAGGTGACAATGGAGTATCTAGGTGACATTAGGGTTTTGGTTTATTTGTGTCTTAAGGTGTTATTCTAGTATGGACTCTTGAATAGATAGAACAGAAAGGATAACTTTGAGGTGGTTTCGTACCCTACCATAATCTCTTCGTTTGTTCTCCGCTATTAGTGGCTGTGGAGTGACTCTTTGTTGCATGTTGAGGGATAGTTATATGATCCAATTATGTCATTATTGTTGAGAGAACTTGCACTAGTGAAAGTATGAACCCTAGGCCTTGTTTCCTACCATTGAAATACCGTTTAAGCTCACTTTTACCACTTGTTACATTGCTGTCTTTATATTTTCAGATTACAAAAACCTATATCTACCATCCATATTGCACTTGTATCACCATCTCTTCGCCGAACTAGTGCACCTATACAATTTACCATTGTATTGGGTGTGTTGGGGACACGAGAGACTCTTTGTTATTTGGTTGCAGGGTTGTCTGATAGAGACTATCTTCATCCTACGCCTCCCACGGATTGATAAACCTTAGGTCATCCACTTGAGGGAAATTTGCTACTATCCTACAAACCTCTGCACTTGGAGGCCCAACTGAAGGAAATATGCCCTAGAGGCAATAATAAAGTTATTATTTATTTCCTTATTTCATGATAAATGTTTATTATTCATGCTAGAATTGTATTAACCGGAAACATAATACATGTGTGAATACATAGACAAACATAGTGTCACTAGTATGCCTCTACTTGACTAGCTCGTTGAATCAAAGATGGTTAAGTTTCCTAGCCATTGACATGAGTTGTCATTTGATTAACGGGATCACATCATTAGGAGAATGATGTGATTGACATGACCCATTCCGTTAGCCTAGCACTTGATCGTTTAGTATGTTGCTATTGCTTTCTTCATGACTTATACATGTTCCTGTAACTATGAGATTATGCAACTCCCGTTTGCCGGAGGAACACTTTGGGTGCTACCAAACGTCACAACATAACTGGGTGATTATAAAGGAGTACTACAGGTGTCTCCGAAGGTACATGTTGAGTTGGCGTATTTCGAGATTAGGTTTTGTCACTCCGATTGTCGGAGAGGTATCTCTGGGCCCTCTCGGTAATACACATCATTATAAGCCTTGCAAGCAATGTAACCAATGAGTTGGTTACGGGATGATACATTACGTAACGAGTAAAGAGACTTGCCGGTAACGAGATTGAACTAGGTATTGGATACCGACGATCAAATCTCGGGCAAGTAACATACCGATGACAAAGGGAACAACGTATGTTGTTATGCGGTTTGACCGATAAAGATCTTCGCAGAATATGTAGGAACCAATATGGGCATCCAGGTCCCGCTATTGGTTATTGACCGAGAATAGTTCTAGGTCATGTCTACATAGTTCTCGAACCCGTAGGGTCCGCACGCTTAACGTTACGATGACAGTTTTATTATGAGTTTATAAGTTTTGATGTACCGAAGTTTGTTCGGAGTCCCGGATGTGATCACGGACATGACGAGGAGTCTCGAAATGGTCGAGACATAAAGATCGATATATTGGAAGCCTATATTTGGACATCGGAATCGTTCTGGGTGAAATCGGCATTTTACCGGAGTACCGGGAGGTTACCGGAACCCCCCGGGGGGTTATTGGGCCTACATGGGCCTCGAGGGAGAAGAGGGAAGGAGCCAGGAGGGGGCCGCGCGCCCCTCCCCTTCCTAGTCCGAATAGGACAAGGGAAGGTGGGCGGCGCCCCCCCCCTTTCCTTCTCCTCTTCCACCTCTTCCCCCCCTTCTCCTACTCCTACTTGGAAAGAAGGGAGTCCTACTCCCGGTGGGAGTAGGACTCCCCCCTTGGCGCGCCCTCCTTGGCCGGCCGCCTCCTCCCCCCTGGCTCCTTTATATACGGGGGCGGGGGGGCACCCCATAGACACACAAGTTGATCTACGGATCGTTCCTTAGCCGTGTGCGGTGCCCCCCTCCACCATATTCCACCTCGGTCATATCATCGCGGAGTTTAGGTGAAGCCCTGCGCCAGTAGAACATCAACATCGTCACCACGCCGTCGTGCTGACGGAACTCATCCCTGACACTTTGCTGGATCGGAGTCCGGGGATAGTCATCGAGCTGAACGTGTGCTGAACTCGGAAGTGCCGTTCGTTCGGTACTTGTATCGGTTGGATCGTGAAGACGTACGACTACATCAACCGCGTTGTCATAACGCTTCCGCTTACGGTCTATGAGGGTACGTCGATGAACACTCTCCCCTCTCATTGCTATGCCATCACCATGATCTTGCGTGTGCGTAGGAAATTTTTTGAAATTACTACGTTCCCCAACAGTGGCATCCGAGCCTAGGTTTTATGCATTGATGTTATATGCATGAGTAGAACACAAGTGAGTTGTGGGCGATACAAGTCATACTGCTTACCAGCATGTCATACTTTGGTTCGGCGGTATTGTGAGATGAAGCGGCCCGGACCGACATTACGCGTACGCTTACGCGAAACTGGTTTCACCGTTACGAGCACTCGTGCTTAAAGGTGGCTGGCGGGTGTCTGTCTCTCTCACTTTAGCTGAATCGAGTGTGGCTACGCCCGGTCCTTGCGAAGGTTAAAACAGCACCAACTTGACGAACTATCGTTGTGGTTTTTGATGCGTAGGTAAGAACGGTTCTTGCTAAAGCCCGTAGCAGCCACGTAAAATTTGCAACAACAAAGTAGAAGTCGTCTAACTTGTTTTTGCAGGGCATGTTGTGATGTGATATGGTCAAGACATGATGCTATATTTTATTGAATGAGATGATCATGTTTTGTAACCGAAGTTATCGGCAACTGGCAGGAGCCATATGGTTGTCGCTTTATTGTATGAAATGCAAATGCCCTGTAATTGCTTTACTTTATCACTAAGCGGTAGCGCTAGTCGTAGAAGCAATAGATGGCGTAACGACAACGATGCTACGACGGAGATCAAGGTGTCGCGCCGGTGATGATGGTGATCACGATGGTGCTTTGAAGATGGAGATCACAAGCACAAGATGATGATGGCCATATCATATCACTTATATTGATTGCATGTGATGTTTATCCTTGATGCATCTTATATTTCTTTGATTGATGGTAGCATTTTAAGATGATCTCTCACAAATTATCAAGAAGTGTTCTCCCTGAGTATGCACCGTTGCGAAAGTTCTTCGTGCTGAGACACCACATGATGATCGGGTGTGATAGGCTCTACGTTCAAATACAATGGGTGCAAAACAGTTGCACACGCAGAATACTCAGGTCATACTTGACGAGCCTAGCATATACAGATATGGCCTCGGAACACGGAGACCGAAAGGTCGAGCGTGAATCATATAGTAGATATGATCAACATAGTGATGTCCACCATTGAAACTACTCCATCTCATGTGATGATCGGACATGGTTTAGTTGATTTGGATCACGTGATCACTTAGAGGATTAGAGGGATGTCTTTCTAAGTGGGAGTTCTTAAGTAATATGATTAATTGAGCTTAAATTTATCATGAACTTAGTCCTGGTAGTATTTTGCAAATTATGTTGTAGATCAATAGCTCGTGTTGTTGCTTTCATATGTTTATTTTGATATGTTCCTAGAGAAAATTGTGTTGAAAGATGTTAGTAGCAATGATGCGGATTGGATCCGTGATCTGAGGTTTATCCTCATTGCTGCACAGAAGAATTATGTCAATAATGCACCGCTAGGTGACAGACCTATTGCAGGAGCAGATGCAGACGTTATGAACGTTTGGCTAGCTCAATATGATGACTACTTGATAGTTTTGTGCACCATGCTTAACGGCTTAGAATCGGGACTTCAAAGATGTTTTGAATGTCATGGACCATATGAGATGTTCCAGAAGTTGAAGTTAATATTTCAAGCAAATACCCGAGTTGAGAGATATGAAGTCTCCAACAAGTTCTATGGCTAAAAGATGGAGGAGAATCGCTCAACTAGTGAGCATGTGCTCAGATTGTATGGGTACTTCAATCACTTGAGTCAATTGGGAGTTAATCTTCCAGATAAGATAGTGATTGACAGAATTCTCTAGTCACCATCACTAAGTTACTAGAACTTCGTGATGAACTATAGTATGCAAGGGATAACGTAAACGATTCCCGAGCTCTTCGTGATGTTGAAATCGACGAAGGTAGAAATCAAGAAATAGCATCAAGTGTTGATGATTGATAAGACCACTAGTTTCAAGAAGAGGGCAAAGGGAAAGAAAGGGAAACTTCAAGTAGAATGGCAAACAAGTTGTCACTCCCGTGAAGAAGACCAAAGCTGGACCAAAGCCTGAAACAAAGTGCTTACACTGCAAAGGAAATGGTCACTGGAAGCGGAATTGCCCTGAACATTTGGTGGAAAAGAAGGATGGCAAAGTGAACAAGGGTATATTTGATATACAGATTATTGATGTGTGCCTTACTAGTGTTTATAGTAGCCCCTCAGTATTTGATACTTGTTCGGTTGCTAAGATTAGTAACTCGAAACAGGAGTTACAGAATAAACAGAGACTAGTTGAAGGGGAAGTGACGATGAGTGTTGGAAGTAGTTCCAAGATTGATATGATCATCATCATACACTCCCCTATACTTTCGGGATTATGTTAAACCTAAATAAATGTTATTTAGCTTTTGTGTTGAGCATGAATATGATTTGATCATGTTTATTGCAATACGGTTATTCATTCAGAGAATAATTGTTGTTCTGTTTACATGAATAAAACCTTCAACGGTCATACACCCAATGAAAATAGTTTATTGGATCTCGATCGTAATGATACACATATTCATAATATTGATGCCAAAAATGCAAAGTTAATAACGATAGTGCAACTTATTTGTGGCACTGCCGTTTGGGTCATATCGGTGTAAAGCGCATGAAGAAACTCCATAAAGATGGATTTTCGGAATCACTTGGTTATGAATCATTTGATGCTTGCGAACCGTGCCTTTTGGGCAAGATGACTAAAACTCCGTTCTCCGGAACAATGGAACAAGCTACTGACTTATTGGAAATAATACATACCGATGTATGCAATCCAATGAGTGTTGATGCTCGTGGCAAGTATAGTTATTTTCTGACCTTCACAAGATGATTTGAGCAGATATGGGTATATCTACTTGATGAAACATAAGTCTGAAATAGTTGAAAGGTTCAAAGAATTTCAGAGTAAAGTGGAAAAATCATCGTAACAAGAAAATAAAGTTTCTGCGATCTAATCGTGGAGACGAATATTTGAGTTACGAGTTTGGTCTTCAATTAAAACAATGTGGAATAGTTTCATAGCTCACGCCACCTGGAACACCACAACGTTATGGTGTGTCCGAACATCGTAACCGCACTTTATTGGATATGGTGCGATCTATGATGTCTCTTACTGATTTACCACTATTGTTTTGGGGTTATGCATTAGAGACAGCTGCATTGATGTTAAAAGGGCACCATCTAAATCCGTTGAGACGATAGCATATGAACTGTGGTTTGGCAAGAAACCAAAGTTGTTGTTTCTTAAAGTTTGGGGCTGCGATGCTTATGTGAAGAAACTTCAACCAGATAAGCTCGAACCCAAATCGGAGAAATGTGTCTTCATAGGATACCCAAAAGAGACTGTTGGGTACACCTTCTATCACAGATCCGAGGGCAAGATTTCCGTTGCTAAATTCGGATCCTTTCTGGAGAAGGAGTTTCTCTCGAAAGAAGTGAGTGGGAGGAAAGTAGAACTTGATGAGGTAATTGTACCTGCTCCCTTATTGCAAAGTAGTTCATCACAAGAACCGGTTCCTATGACAACTACACCAATTAGTGAGGAAGCTAATGATATTGATCATGAAACTTCAGATCAAGTTTCTACTGAACCTCGTAGGTCTACCAGAGTAATATCCGCACCAGAGTGGTACGGTAATCCTATTCTGGAAGTCATGTTACTTGACCATGACGAACCTACGAACCATGAGGAAGCGATGATGAGCCCAGATTCCGCAAAATGGCTAGAGGCCATGAAATCTGAGAAAGGATCCATGTATGAGAACAAAGTATGGACTTTGGTGGACTTGCTCGATGATCAGCAAGCCATAGAAAATAAATGGATCTTCAAGAGGAAGACAGACGTTGATAGTAGTGTTACTATCTAGAAAGCTCGACTTGTCGCAAAAAGGTTTTTCGACAAGTTCAAGGTGTTGAATACAATGAGATTTTATCACTCGTATCGATGCTTAAGTCTGTCCGAATCATGTTAGCAATTGCCACATTTTATGAAATCTGGCAAATGGATGTCAAAACTGTAGTCCTTAATGGATTTATTAAAGAAGAGTTGTATATGATGCAACCAGAAGGTTTTGTCAATCCTAAAGATGCTAACAAAATGTGCAAGCTCCAGCGATCCATCTATGGACTGGTGCAAGCATCTCAGAGTTGGAATATACGCTTTGATAAATTGATCAAAGCATATAGTATTATACAAAATTGCGGTGAAGCCTATATTTACAAGAAAGTGAGTGGGAGCTCTGTAGCATTTCTGATACTATATGTAGATGACATATTGTTGATCGGAAATGATATAGAATTTCTGGATAGCATAAAGGGATACTTGAATAAAAGTTTTTCAATGAAAGACCTCGGTAAAGCTGCTTACACATTGAGCGTCAAGATCTATATAGATAGATCAAGACGCTTGATAAGATTTTTCAATGAGTATACCTTGATAAATTTTTGAAATAGTTCAAAATAGAACAGTCAAAGAAGGAGTTCTTGCCTGTGTTGCAAAGGTGTGAAATTGAGTAAGACTCAAATCCCGACCACGGCAGAAAATAGAAAAGAGAATGAATGTCATTTCCTATGCCTCAGTCATAGGTTCTATAAAGTATGCTATGTTATGTACCAGACCTATTGTATACCTTGCTCTGAATTTTACAAGGGAGTACAATAGTGATCTAGGAGTAGATCACTGGACATTGGTCAAGAATATCCTTAGTAAGGACTAAGGAAATATTTCTCGATTATGGAGGTGATAAAAGAGCCCGTCATAAAGAGTTACATCGGTGCAAGTTTTCACACTGATCCAGATGACTCTAAGTCTCAATCTAAATACATATTGAAACTGGGAGCAATTAGCTAGAGTAGCTCTGTATAGAGCATTGTAGACATAGAATATTTGCAAAATACATATGGCTCTGAATGTGACAGACCCGTTGACTAAGCTTCTCTCACGAGCAAAACATGATCACACCTTAGTACTCTTTGGGTGTTAATCACATAAGCGATGTGAACTAGATTATTGACTCTAGTAAACCCTTTGGGTGTTGGTCACATGACGATGTGAACTATGGGTGTTAATCATATACAAATATGAATATTGGTGTTAAATCACATGGTGATGTGAACTAGATTATTGACTCTAGTGCAAGTGGGAGACTAAAGGAAATATGCCCTAGAGGCAATAATAAAGTTATTATTTATTTCCTTATTTCATGATAAATGTTTATTATTCATGCTAGAATTGTATTAACCGGAAACATAATACATGTGTGAATACATAGACAAACATAGTGTCACTAGTATGCCTCTACTTGACTAGCTCGTTGAATCAAAGATGGTTAAGTTTCCTAGCCATAGACATGAGTTGTCATTTGATTAACGGGATCACATCATTAGGAGAATGATGTGATTGACATGACCCATTCCGTTAGCCTAGCACTTGATCGTTTAGTATGTTGCTATTGCTTTCTTCATGACTTATACATGTTCCTGTAACTATGAGATTATGCAACTCCCGTTTGCCGGAGGAACACTTTGGGTGCTACCAAACGTCACAACGTAACTGGGTGATTATAAAGGAGTACTACATGTGTCTCCGAAGGTACATGTTGAGTTGGCGTATTTCGAGATTAGGTTTTGTCACTCCGATTGTCGGAGAGGTATCTCTGGGCCCTCTCGGTAATACACATCATTATAAGCCTTGCAAGCAATGTAACCAATGAGTTGGTTACGGGATGATGCATTACGTAACGAGTAAAGAGACTTGCCGGTAACGAGATTGAACTAGGTATTGGATACCGACGATCAAATCTCGGGCAAGTAACATACCGATGACAAAGGGAACAATGTATGTTGTTATGCGGTTTAACCGATAAAGATCTTCGCAGAATATGTAGGAAACAATATGGGCATCCAGGTCCCGCTATTGGTTATTGACCGAGAATAGTTCTAGGTCATGTCTACATAGTTCTCGAACCCGTAGGGTCCGCACGCTTAACGTTACGATGACAGTTTTATTATGAGTTTATAAGTTTTGATGTACCGAAGTTTGTTCTGAGTCCCGGATGTGATCACGAACATGACGAGGAGTCTCGAAATGGTCGAGACATAAAGATCGATATATTGGAAGCCTATATTTGGACATCGGAATCGTTCCGGGTGAAATCGGCATTTTACCGGAGTACCGGGAGTTTACCGGAACCCTCCGGGGGGTTATTGGGCCTACATGGGCCTCGAGGGAGAAGAGGGAAGGAGCCAGGAGGGGGCCGCGCGCCCCTCCCCTTCCTAGTCCGAATAGGACAAGGGAAGGGGGGCGGCGCCCCCCTTTCCTTCTCCTCTTCCTCCTCTTTCCCCCCTTCTCCTACTCCTACTTGGAAAGAAGGGAGTCCTACTCCCGGTGGGAGTAGGACTCCCCCCTTGGCGCGCCCTCCTTGGCCGGTCGCCTCCTCCCCCCTGGCTCCTTTATATACGGGGGCGGGGGGCACCCCATAGACACACAAGTTGATCTACGGATCGTTCCTTAGCCGTGTGCGGTGCCCCCCTCCACCATATTCCACCTCGGTCATATCGTAGCGGAGTTTAGGCGAAGCCCTGCGCCGGTAGAACATCAACATCGTCACCACGCCGTCGTGCTGACGGAACTCATCCATGACACTTTGCGAGATTGGAGTCCGGGGATCGTCATCGAGCTGAACGTGTGCTGAACTCGGAGGTGCCGTACGTTCGGTACTTGGATCGGTTGGATGGTGAAGACGTACGACTACATCAACCGCGTTGTCATAACGCTTCCGCTTACGGTCTACGAGGGTACGTGGACGAACACTCTCCCCTCTCGTTGCTATGCCATCACCATGATCTTGCGTGTGCGTAGGATTTTTTTTGAAATTACTACGTTCCCCAACACCAACAACGTCTACAAGAAGAAGGTTGTCTAGTAGACATCAGGGCACCCCACAGACACACAAGTTGATCACTGATCTCCTAGCCGTGTGCGGTGCCCCCCTCCACCATAATCCACGTCGGTCATATCGTCGTAGTGCTTAGGCGAAGCCCTGCTCCTGTAGCTTCATCATCACCTCATAACGCTATCGTGCTGACGAAGCTCTCCCTCGACACTCTGCTGGATCCTGAGTTCGTGGCATGTCACCGGGCCGAACGTGTGCAGATCGCGGAGGTACGTTACTTTTGGTACTAGGATCGGTCGATCGTGAAGACGTACGACTACATCAACCGCTTTGTCATAACGCTTCCTGAGGGAGTCCCGGACTAGGGGGTGTCCGGATAGCCGGACTATCATCATCGGCCGGACTCCAAGACTATGAAGATACAAGATTGAAGACTTCGTCCCGTGTCCGGATGGGACTTTCCTTGGCGTGGAAGGCAAGCTTGGCAATACGGATATGTAGATCTCCTACCGTTGTAACCGACTCTGTGTAACCCTAGCCCTCTCCGGTGTCTATATAAACTGGAGGGTTTTAGTCCGTAGGATGAACAACCATTACAACAATCATACCATAGGCTAGCTTCTAGGGTTTAGCCTCCTTGATCTCGTGGTAGATCCACTCTTGTACTGCCCATATCATCAATATTAATCAAGCAGGAGTAGGGTTTTACCTCCATCGAGAGGGCCCGAACCTGGGTAAAAACATCGTGTCCCTTGTCTCCTATTACCATCCGCCTAGACGCACAGTTCGGGACCCCCTACCTGAGATCCGCCAGTTTTGACACCGACATTGGTGCTTTCATTGAGAGCTCCTCTGTGTCGTCATTGATAGGCTTGATGGCTATTTCAATCATCAATAACGACGCACTCCAGGGTGAGACTTTTCTCCCCGGACAGATCTTCGTATTCGGCGGCTTTGCACTGCGGGCCAATTCACATGGCCATCTGGAGCAGATTAAAAGCTACGCCCCTGGCCGTCAGGTCAGATTTGGAAGTCTAAACTTCACGGCTGACATCCGCGGAGACTTGATCTTCGACGGATTCGAGCCACAGCCGAGCGCGTCGCACTGTCACGATGGGCATGATTTAGCTCTGCTGCCGGACAGTGCCCTGGAGGCCGCACATGAGTCCGCTCCGACCCTTAATTCGGAGCCAACCGCGCAGATCGAGGACGGGTGGCTAGACACCGCCTCGGAGGCCGCAACCTCTACGGCGATGGAGCCGAATACTGACCTTGTCCCTTGTAAAGCTCGTGACTCCGAGGTGCCGGACTCCTCGCTGGACTCCGAACCTCCTGCGCCCCTACCAATCGAATCCGATTGGGCGCCGATCATGGAGTTCACTGCCGCGGACATCTTTCAGCACTCACCCTTTGGCGACATCCTGAATTCGCTAAAGTATCTCTCGTTATTAGGAGGGCCCTGGCCGGACTACGGTCAGGACGGTTGGGATGCGGACGACGAAGAAATTCAAAGCCCACCCACCACCCACTTTGTAGCCACTATCGACGATCTAACCGACATGCTAGATTACGACTCCGAAGACATCGACGGTATGGACGACAATGCCGGAGACGACCAAGAACCAGCACCTACGGGGCACTGGAAGACCACCTCGTCATACGACATATACATGGTGGACATCCCAAAGGATGGGAACGGTGAGGATGCAGTGGAGGAAAGCTCCTCCAAGAAACAGCCCAAGCGCCGGCGTCAGCGGCGTCGCTCTAAATCCTGCCACAGCAAGAATGGAGATTCCAGCACCGGAGATAATAACACCCCAGAGAGTGCCGAAGACAACCCCCTCCAGCAAGATTCAGCACAGGAGGACGGAGAAGCCAGTCCTCACGAGAGAGCGGCAGACGAAGAGGTAGAGGATGATAATTACATGCCTACCTCCAGAGACGAGGCAAGCCTCAATGATGACAAATTCTCGTGCCCGAGGATCCCGTCGAACAAGAGCGTTTTAAACGCAGGCTAATGGCCACGACGAACAGCCTAAAGAAAAAGCAACAACAGCTTCGAGCTGATCAAGACCTGCTGGCCAACAGATGGACTGAAGTCCTTGCGGCCTAAGAGCATGAACTCGAACGCCCCTCCAAAAGCTACCCAAAACGCAAGTTGCTCCCCCGATTAGAGGAGGAGGCATATAAACCTTCATCACCAGCGCACAATACGGCAGACCGACCACCTCGTGGCCGCGACAGAGAGGCCTCTAGACCCTCCGCCAGAACCGTACCCCGGCATCGCTCGAAAAGCACGAAGCCACGAGGGAATGCGCCGGACTTGCGAGACATATTGGAGGACAAGGCAAGACAATCAAGATCGATCTACGGATCACGTGGGCGCCCCATGATGCGCGACGACTACCGTCACGCCGGATACAGCAACTCCGGCCTCGCCGAACACAGTAGACAAAGCTCGTTCGAGCTACGTCATGATATTGAACAATACAGAGGCGCCGCACACCCACTATGCTTCACAGATGAAGTAATGGATCATCAAATCCCTGAAGGGTTTAAACCCGTGTACATTGAATCCTACGATGGCACAACGGACCCCGCGGTTTGGATCAAAGACTATCTCCTTCATATCCACATGGCCCGCGGTGACGATCTTCACGCCATCAAATATCTCCCACTCAAGCTTAAAGGACCAGCTCGGCATTGGCTTAACAGCTTGCCAGCAGAGTCAATTGGGTGTTGGGAGGACCCGGAAGCCGCATTCCTTGACAACTTCCAGGGCACATATGTGCGATGACCAGACGCCGATGACCTAAGCCACATAATTCAGCAGCCAGACGAATCGGCCAGACAGTTCTGGACACAGTTCTTAACAAAGAAAAATCAAATCGTCGACTGTCCGGATGCGGAGGCCCTCGCAGCCTTCAAACATAACATCCGCGACGAGTGGCTGGCCCGGCACCTAGGACAGGAAAAGCCAAAATCCATGGCAGCCCTCACATCACTCATGACCCGCTTCTGCGCGGGAGAGGACAGCTGGCAAGCCCGCAGTAACAACCTCAGCAAAAATTCTGGCAGTCCGGATAACAAGGACCGCAATGGCAGGTCGCGTCGCAATAAAAACAAACGCCGCGTTAACGGCAATAACACTGAGGATACGGCAGTTAACGCCGGATTCAGAGGCTCGAAACCCGGTCAGCGGAGAAAGCCATTCAAAAGAACTACTCCGGGTCCGTCCAATTTGGACCGAATACTCGACCGCTCTTGCCAGATACATGGCACCCCCGAAAAGCCGGCTAATCACACCAACAGGGATTGTTGGGTATTTAAGCAGGCCGGCAAGTTAATTGCCGAAAACAATGACAAGGGGCTGCATAGCGATGACGAAGAAGAGACCCGGCCACCGTACAATAGAGGACAGAAGGGTTTCCGCCACAAGTGCGGACGGTAAACATGATATACGCAACCCACATACCCAAGAGGGAGTGGAAGCGTGCACTTAGGGACGTATATGCGATGGAGCCAGTCGCCCCGAAGTTCAATCCATGGTCCTCTTGCCTGTTCACTTTTGATCGAAGGGACCACCCCACCAGTAGCTGCCATGGCGGATTTGCCGCATTGGTTTTAGACCCAATTGTCGATGGATTTCACCTCACCAGAGTCCCGATGGACGGCGGCAGTAGCCTGAACCTGCTTTATCAGGATACAGTGTGCAAAATGGGCATAGACCCCTCAAGGATTAAACCTACAAAGACGACCTTCAAAGGCATCATACCAGGTGTAGAGGCCAATTGTACAGGCTCTGTCACCCTGGAAGTGGTCTTTGGATCCCCGGATAACTTCCGAAGCGAGGAGTTAATCTTCGACATAGTCCCGTTCCGCAGCGGCTATCATGCTCTGCTCGGACGGACTGCTTTTGCAAAGTTCAACGCGGTGCCGCACTACGCATACCTCAAGCTCAAGATGCCAGGACCTCGAGGAGTCATCACGGTCAACGGAAACACTGAACGCTCCCTCCGAACGGAGGAACACACAGCGGCTCTCGCGGCAGAAGTACAGAGCAGCCTCTTAACGCAACTTTCGAGTCTGGCCGTTAAGCGACCGGATACAACCAAACGCGCCCGGAGTAACCAACAACAAGACCACCTGGCACGTTCCGAGCATGCGTAGCAATGCAGCCCCAACCCCAGCCCCTGCCAAATTGCAAGACTGGTCCTTCGTGTACATCATTACGACGCTCTAGAGATACCATGGGCATAGGGGGGGGGCACGGCCACCACAGGCCCAGAATGCGGCTTAACCGCACCAGGGGATCCCAAGTGTGTGGCTCTTTTTATTTATATTTCCTTTTTCTTATGCACAGGACTCCGTTCACCAGAAGCCCTGTCCGGCAGTAGACCTGCCGAACACACGATGCAACAGCCAGGGGAGAAGAAGGGCTACGGCGAGTATCCAGGTGGTCTCCATTACGAGCATTAAATCCGTTTTCATACACCATTCCGCAGCCTACCCCTGGAGGGGGACATGTTTAATAGTCTTACCCCTTGCTTACCGCACTATTTGTATCGTTCTGCATTCATCGCAAAATTCCTTGAATAAACAATGCATCGCTTTTCGCTTATAATTGCATTTCTTTCTTATATATATGTTCATTTACGACATCTTGCATCCGTACACTTTGGTACGGCTGAATACACCAGGGGCTTAAGTTCCCTGCACTATGGTGTGATAAGTCCGAACACTTCCACAAGTGCGGCACCCCAAACTTATAGCATTATATGCATCGGCTCCGAATCATGTCTTGGGTCAATAGTTGGGTTTGCCTGACTCCCATGTTTTGGTACCTTGTGTTCCATTTTGTCGGCTAAGGTAGCACTGGGAGAACCACTGCGATTGCGCCCCGGTTGAGCTGGGCGAGGGCCTCAGTGGAGAAAGCTAAAACTGACCGTTATGATAAGGCGAGAGCTGGTCGCTGTTCGAGAGGTCTTTTCGAGTCCCTAAAGACTTATACCACTTAGAGCGAGGAACCGGCTTTGTCCGGCCCAGGCGTGGATAGCGCCCCGAACTCGGTCTTCCGAACACTAGGGGCTTCGCCAAAATATAAAATTATAGAATTCTATGGCTAAGTGAGAGTGTTCAAGCATTATAAGTCCGATTGCCTCGTTCGTTGTGTTGAGCGCCTCCCTAGATGGACCCAACAATGGGAACAAGAGCGCTCAAGTTTATCCCGAACACCCCAGCACTCGTGGCATGGGGGCTGAAGCCAACGACTTGCCATCTCTCAGATTTGATAAACGGCCGCACATAAGGTAATATTTTAAATTAATAAGCTTTGCTTAGCGCATATGAACAACGTTTTCAGCGCACAGGATAACACATTGCGAGTCTACTCAAATATTACATCTTTGGAGCACTCACCCGCAATCATGCGGGCACCCTTCAGGACAATCTTATAATACATTTCGGGCGTGCGATACTCCTTGCTCGCCGGCGGCGCGTCCGTCAGAAGCTTCTCAGCGTCCATCCTGCCCCAGTGCACTTTTGCACAGGCAAGGGCCTGACGGGCACCTTCAATGCAGGAGGAATGCTTGACCACTTCCACCCAGGGACACGCATCCACCAGCCGCTGCACCAGGCCGAAGTAGCTCCCAAGCATGGCCTCCTTGGGGCACAGCCGAACTATGATGCCCTTCATGGCCTGTTCGGCTACCTTGTGGAGCTCGACCAGCTGCTTCAGCTGGTCGCTAAGGGGCACCGGATGTCCGGCCTCAGCATACTGAGACCAGAAGATCTTCTCCGTCGAGCTCCCCTCCTCGGCCCGGTAGAAAGTGGCAGCATTGGACACGATACGAGGCAGATCTGCAAACGCTCCTGGAGAGCTCCAAATTCGGGCAAGTAACAAGTAATTCACATTCACATGCTTGCTTTGCATGAAAAATGCCTTACCGCCGCTACTTTCTTCACCGCCTCAATTTCCTGGAGGGCCTTGTGGGCTTCGGCCTTAGCGGCTTTGGCACTCTCAAGAGCCGATGCAAGCTCGGACTCTCGAGTCTTCGAGTCGTGCTCCAAACTCTCATGCTTTTCGACGAGAGCCTGGAGGTCTTGCTGCACCTCCGCCACCCGTGCCTCCTGCTTCTCTCACTCGGCTCGTTCCGCGGCCGCATTGCGTTCGGCCGCGGACACGGCCTCCTTCAGGGTCGCCACCTCGTTCGTGGCCCCTGGAGTACCCACGTTATCCTTGTTATTTCTCTTGCAACCAAAATCCTTTTCTGTAAGGTACAAACTTAATACGGTGTTACTCACCTTCCTTGTCCTCAAGTTTCTTCTTGGCACGCCCGAGCTCACTCTCGGACCGCTCGAGGTTCTCCTTCAAAGCATCGACCTCGCAGTCAGTGCGGCAGAGGTCAGCAGCGCAGCCTGCAATCCCATATTGACATATTTTTTAGACCTCCTGCGTACATCTTTTTAGATCCTCAGTCCGGCTTTTCTTTCCGAACACCGAACCGAGCATCAGGGGCTACTGTCTATGTGGTATTATATTACATATTTTAAAATTTCTTACCTCAAAGCCTGTTAGAAGGCTGCTGCAGGCTTCGGTCAGCCCGCTCTCGGTGAGCTGAACCTTCTGAATCACCGCACTCATGATAGTGCGGTGTTATTCCTCAATGGAAGCGCCGTTGAGTGCCTCCAACAAGTTATCCGGCGCCTCCGGTTGGACGGAGGCCGCCGGTGTAACAGACTTGCCCTTCTTACGAAGGGGCCGCTTGCCGGACTCCGGAACCACCGTAGGGTCCGGTGCGAAGTCCGGTGCGAAGTCCGGGAGGTTGCCCTGAGGCACCCCTCCGGAGCCTTCCCCTCCTGGCGGGTCCCCTCCTGGGATCCCACCTCGGCGTCATCAGCATCACGAGGGGTGGAGGCGGTCGGAAGGGAATCCATATCCGACGTAGCCAAGGACCCGCTCGACGAAGCGGGAAGATCGTCCTTGGCCGGACTACAGGTTGTATGCGGCATTAGAAGGACACCACGTGGCGAAAAGAGAATTTGTAAATCATCCAGGAATTCGGACACTTACGATCTTGCCAGGGGCTTGGCCCTTGAGGGCCACTCCTCGTCGCCGTCATCGGCGTTGGCGGAGCAGTCCGGAGGAAGGGTCCGTCCCTTCTTGGACCCTTCGGCCGCCCCCATTGGGGAGGCCTTCCTCTTCTTCTCTCCCCCCGCTGGGGGAGAGGCCTCTTTCTCCTCCTCCTCGGGGGAGGAGTCCGCCTCGGAGTCATCGGACGATGAGTCCGATACCACCTGGCGCCGAGAACCCCTTCGGGTTCCCGTGGCCTTTTTCTTGGCCTTCTTCTCCGGCAGCACGTAAAGTGCCGGGACCAGCAGCCCCGTCAAACGGGTGTCCGCTGGGTCTTCTAGAAGGGGAGCCGGACAGTTAACCTGTCCGGACGTCTTCTGCCAGTCCTGTTAAAGGCATCGGGAGTTTAGATCCCACATAGAGTCAAACTATGAAAGAAATGAGTGTCCCATAAAGGATAACATAGCTTACCTCGTCGGCCGGGCGCTGCGTGCTGAATCCACGATCTTCAGTTGCGGATGCGGGGGCTTCTCCGCCCTTGAACAGCACCCTCCAGGCAGCTTCGTACGTCGTGTCAAAGAGCCCGCTCAAGGTCCGGTGCTGTGCCGGATCAAACTCCCACAAATTGAAGGCCCTTTGCTAGCAGGGAAGAATCCGGCGGACGAGCATGACCTGGATCACATTGACGAGCTTAAGCTTCTTGTTCACCAGGGTCTGGAGACAGGACTGGAGTCCGGTCAGGTCCTCCGAACTACCCCATAGCAAGCCCTTCTCTTTCCAGGAGGTGAGCTACATGGGGGTACCAGATCTGAACTCGGGGGCCGCTGCCCGTTTAGGGTCACGCGGTTCGGTGATGTAGAACCACCCCGATTGCCACCCTTTGATGGATTCCACGAAGGCACCCTCAAGCCAAGTAACGTTGGGCATTTTGCCCACCATGGAGCCTCCGCACTCCGCTTGGACGCCCTTCACCACCTTCGGCTTGACATTGAAGGTCTTTAGCCACAAGCCGAAGTGGGGCTGGATGCAGAGAAAGGCCTCGCACACGACGATAAACGCCGAGATGTTGAGGATGAAGTTTGGCGCCAGATCGTGGAAGTCCAGGACATAGTAGTACATGAGCCCCCGGACAAAGGGGTGAAGTGGGAAGCCCAGTCCGCGAAGGAAGTGGGGAAGAAATACGACCCTCTCATGGGGCCTGGGGGTGGGGATGAGCTGCCCCTTGTCGGGCAGCCGGTGCGCGATGTCGCCGGACAGGTATCCGGCGCCGTGCAGCTTCTCGATGTGCCCCTCCGTAACGGAGGAGTCCATCCACTTGCCTCCCGCTCCGGATATGGCTGGAGAAGGTTGAGGCGAGATGTGCGGACTTGGGCGCTGGAACTCGAGTGCGCGGAGACAGATAAGCAAAGGAGGAAGAAGGCGTAGGTAAAAAAGGTGGATCCTTATCCCCTTATATATGGGTGGACGAAGACTATGCGTCCCCACCGGCCTGGTAAAACTCGCTTATCTCCCAAGCTCCACAATCAATGGCGCGGTTGGGTTACGCACGTCCGTATTGATGGGAATCCCGGAATAAGGGGAACACAATCTCTGCTTCGACAAGACGTGCCAAGGAAACCGCTTCGCTAAACGCGCTGAGGTGTTATAATAAAAACGATTCAAGTAAAGGCTTGGTAGTGGTGTGACGTCACGCCACAGAATACGTCAGCAGATTGAACTTGTGTACATATTATTCTCTCTACGGTGGTATGTGGAATTTATTTTACAGAGATGGACACTATCCTGGTGTTCACAATCTTCTATGAATTATTCAGAGGAGGAACCCGCCTTGCAATGCCGAAGACAATATGCGCGCCGGACTCGTCGTCATTGAAGCCTGGTTCAGGGGCTACTGAGGGAGTCCTGGACTAGGGGGTGTCCGGATAGCCGGACTATCATCATCGGCCGGACTCCAAGACTATGAAGATACAAGATTTAAGACTTCGTCCCGTGTCCGGATGGGACTTTCCTTGGCGTGGAAGGCAAGCTTGGCAATACAGATATGTAGATCTCCTACCGTTGTAACCGACTCTGTGTAACCCTAGCCCTCTCCGGTGTCTATATAAACCAGAGGGATTTAGTCTGTAGGATGAACAACCATTACAACAATCATACCATAGGCTAGCTTCTAGGGTTTAGCCTCCTTGATCTCGTGGTAGATCCACTCTTGTACTACCCATATCAGCAATATTAATCAAGCAGGAGTAGGGTTTTACCTCCATCGAGAGGGCCCGAACCTGGGTAAAAACATCGTGTCCCTTGTCTCCTATTACCATCCGCCTAGACGCACAGTTCGGGACCCCCTACCCGAGATCCTCTGGTTTTGACACCGACACTTCCGCTTATGGTCTACGAGGGTATGTGGACAATACTCTCCACTCTCATTGCTATGCATCACCATGATCTTGCGTGTGCATAGGAATTTTTTTGAAATTACTACGTTCCCCAACACTATGGTGCCTTCCGTGCTGTGAACACGTGAAGGGTTCCCACTGTAGGGTGTTACAAAATGTTCATGATTCGCTTATAGTGGGTTGCTAGAGTGACAGAAGTTTAAACCCGAATAAGGGGGTTGTTGCGTATGGGATAAAGGAGACTTGATACTTTAATGCTATAGTTGTGTTTTACCTTAATGATCTTTAGTAGTTGCGGATGCTTGCTAGAGTTTCAATCATAAGTGCATATGATCCAAGAAGAGAAAGTATGTTAGCTTATGCCTCTCCCTCTTATAAAATTGCAATGACGACTACCGATTTTGTTAACAATTGCCTAGGACAATTCCGCACACCGACCCATCATTATTCCACACTCACTATTTATAATATATAATAATACATTCTAACTTTATATTAACATCACCTACATTTATATTTTAGTTCTCCGATATCACTACTAGAAAAAGGGCTGCTAGTGGCGCACCTGTTTTCGCTACTAATGGCGCACTACAGGTGCACCACTAGCACAACGCCATTAGATTTTTTTACTAATGGCGCACCTGTGGTGCGCCATTAGTATAGCCCACCGTGCGCCATTAGTATCTGGTATACTAATGGCGCACCATATAGAAGTGCGCCATTAGTAACAAATTTTTTCAAAAAAAAAAATTCAGATATTTTTTTCTATTTTTTTAAAAAAAAATTCGTTTTTTTCTTAATCTTAGGTCACTATGGCTTAATCTCGGGTCAATATGCTTAATCTCAAGTCAAATCGCACTCTGTGGTCAAACTTCCCGGAAGGTCACCCATCCTCACACTACTCCAGCCCGAGCACGCTTAACTTCACAGTTCTATCCAACCCCAGCCCCAGCTCACTTCACAGGCACTTGTTGATATTGTTGGAAATATGCCCTAGAGGCAATAATAAAATGGTTATTATTATATTTCCTTGTTCATGGTAATTGTCTATTGTTCATGGTGTAATTGTATTAACTGGAAACTGTAATACATGTCCCTAGTGAGCCTCTAGTTGACTAGCTCGTTGATCAATAGATCGTTATGGTTTCCTGACCATGGACATTGGATGTCATTGATAACGGGATCACATCATTAGGAGAATGATGTGATGGACAAGACCCAATCCTAAGCATAGCACAAGATCGTGTAGTTCGTTTTGCTAGAGCTTTTCTAATGTCAAATATCATTTCCTTAGACCATGAGATTGTGCAACTCCCGGATACCGTAGGAATGCTTTGGGTGTACCAAACGTCACAATGAAACTGGGTGGCTATAAAGGTGCACTACGGGTATCTCTGAAAGTCTATGTTGGGTTGGCACGAATCGAGACTGGGATTTGTCAGTCTGTGTGATGGAGAGGTATCTCTGGGCCCACTCGGTAATGCATCATCATAATGAGCTCAATGTGACTAAGTAGTTAGTCACGGGATCATGCATTACGGAACGAGTAAAGTGACTTGCCAGTAACGAGATTGAACGAGGTATTGGGATACCGACGATCGAATCTCGGGCAAGTAATGTACCGATTGACAAAGGGAAATGTATACAGGATTGCTTGAATCCTTGACATCGTGGTTCATCCAATTAGATCATCGTGGAACATGTGGGAGCCAACATGGGTATCCAGATCCTGCTATTGGTTATTGGCCGAAGAACGTCTCGGTCATGTCTGCATGGTTCCCGAACCCATAGGGTCTACACACTTAAGGTTCGCTGACACTAGAGTTGTTATGGGAAATAGTATGTGGTTATCGAAGGTAATTTGGAGTCCCGGATGTGATCCCGGACGTCACGAGGAGTTCTGGAATGGTCCAGCGGTGAAGATCGTTATATTGGACGAAGGGTATTGGAGTCCGGAAGTGTTCCGGGGGTACCAAGCTATGGCCAGCATGACCGAAAGGTGTTTCGGGAGCCCAGGCAAGTGTTGGAGGGCCTCATGGGCCAAAGGGGAAGGGGCAAACCAGCCCACTAATGGGTGGTGTGCCCCCCACACCCTTTCCCACGTTATTTGGTGAGGTGGGGCGCCTCCACCTGGCTTGGGAGGCAATGCTCCACCTGTTTGGCTTGGAAGGCAAGTCTCCCTAGGATTTTCCCTAGGGAGATCCAATCTGCATGGCCGCCGCCCCCTTGGGGAAACCCTAGCGCGCCTCCCCCTCTCCCCTTGCCCCTATATATAGTGGAGGGGTGGGAGGGCAGCCGCACCGCTTCCCTGGCGCAGCCCTCGCTCCTCCTACACCTTCTCCTCCATAGTGCTTGGCGAAGCCCTGCTGGAGAACCACGAGCTCCACCACCACCACGTCGTCGTGCTATTGGACTTCTCCCTCAACTTCTCCTCTCCCCTTGCTGGACCAAGAAGGAGGAGACGTCCCCTGGCTGTACGTGTGTTGAATGCGGAGGTGTCGTCCGTTTGGCGCTAGATCGGATCTTCCGCGATTTGAATCGCCGCGAGTACGACTCCATCAACCGCATTCTTGTAACGCTTCCGCTTAGCGATCTTCAAGGGTATGAAGATGCACTCCCTCTCTCTCTCTCTCTCTCTCATTGCTAGAATCTCCATAGATTGATCTTGGTGATGCGTAGAAAATTTTGAATTTCTGCTACGTTCCCCAACAGTGGCATCATGAGCTAGGTCTATTGCGTAGTTTCTATGCACGAGTAGAACACAAGTTGTTGTGGGCATCGATTTTGTCAATTTACTTGCCACTACTAGTCATATCTGGATTCGGCGGCATCGTGGGATGAAGCGGCCCGGACCGACCTTACACGTACGCTTACGTGAGACAGGCTCCACCGACTGACATGCACTAGTTGCATAAGGTGGCTAGCGGGTGTCTGTCTCTCCCACTTTAGTCGGATCGGATTCGATGAAAAGGGTCCTTATGAAGGGTAAATAGCAATTGGTATATCACGTTGTGGTTTTGGCGTAGGTAAGGAACGTTCTTGCTAGAAACCTATAGCAGCCACGTAAAAAACTTGCAACAACAATTAGAGGACGTCTAACTTGTTTTTGGAGCATATGCCGTGTGATGTGATATGGCGAAAGGATGTGATGAATGAAATATATGTGATGTATGAGATTGATCATGTTCTTGTAATAGGAATCACGACTTGCATGTCGATGAGTATGACAATCGGCAGGAGCCATAGGAGTTGTCTTAATTATTGTATGACCTGCATGTAATTGAATAACACCATGTAATTACTTTACTTTATTGCTAAACCGTTAGCCATAGTAGTAGAAGTAATAGCTGGCAAGACAACTTCATGAAGACACGATGATCACTACAGGAATCAGCTACTTTGCCATCAGCCACGGCGGACGGCAAAGGCATGGATGGCGGACGGCAAAGGTCTTTGCCGTCCACCGTGGACGGCAAAAGTGGATGGCAAAGAGCTACTTTGCCGTCTGCTTTCGGCGGCTGACGGCAAAGGGGCCTTTGCCATCAGCAGCTGACGGCAAAGAAAGCAGACGGCAATAATTACGCCGTTAGTCCGTCAGGTGGCTAACGGCAGCCTTTGCCGTCCGCCGCTGATGGCAAAATTTGTCCAGCAGGTGGCAAAGAGCCAGCAGATGGCAACGAGCCTATATTTCCCCATTTAATTCTGTTTTTTCTTAAATCAATTCATTTTCACAGAAAATCAAACACACACACACAGATATATATGACCAATAGTCATGAACACATAGTAGCAAGTCTGATCCATACATATACATAGTTTCATCAGTATTACACAGTTTCATCCATCGGTAGCAAGTTTCACAAAGTCAAAACAAAAACTATAGACAAGCACCCCATATCTGAAATTACAAGAAATGACCTAAAACTAAATATCTATTTTCCTAAAAACTACTCCCTCTGTAAATTAATATAAGAGCGTTTAGAATACTAAAGTAGTGATCTAAATGCTCTTACATTAGTTTACAGAGGAAGTATCTTATTACTAAGATCTTCTGTGGATCTTCTTCTTTTCTTCCAACCTGCATAACAAAAACACTAAGAAAGAGAGAATGGGTTAGGAGTAGAAATGTAGCATTTCACTTGGTGAAATGCAATGTTCATTTTTTATGTAAGTTTAACACATGGAAAGCTGGAGAGCATGCTGAGAGTTTTCTTGCTTGAGGACCAGGGTAGCCACCAACGGGCCAGCCAAGGGGCCAGTTCACATCCTTCTGGAGGAGAGTGTACTCCTGCTCAATTCCATTCTTGTTTGGGTTCATAGATAGGCCTAATCAGTGCTAATATATATTGTACAACTTATTATGTTCTCACGTGTGTATGTGTGTTAAGACACAAGAGCACTACTACAACTTTTATATGAAACACTGCAACAACAAAAAACTTGATATATCGACGGAGGTATTCGTACCATGTCTCCTCAGCTGCAACCTTCGAGGTGTTGAAGATCTTGGCAGCATTGTGCCTCTTGTTGGTGGGGATTGGAACACCTTGTGGTGTGTAGTAGTCGCACATAACCTACAAGGAGTAATAAATAGGAAAAGATCAACAAACCAACGACTTTGCGCCAAATACAGTAGAAACTTGGGCTCTGATTTAGCTGAAGCTTTTTTTTCTCAGTTCAAGTATTAAAGATTTGTGTTATTCCAACAGTTGTCTGAAAGGCCAAGTTGTTTCTCTGAAGAGATAGTCTCATAAGCAATTAATTATGAGCCAAGTAGGTCAACTAGTGGAATTTTAGGGTGTTTACACAACAGGGCGCAAACACCTGGTTATTTTGTCCACCAGATCACACATATGTCCAAGCACATCAAACAGCCACAAAATTCTGTTTTCATTTTTAAAATTAAGCCACAAAATTCAGTTTTTTATTTCTAAAATTTAGCGGTGCCCAGAAACAATGTTTTCCTGTGATTTTTTTTCAAAGACCCATCTGCATACTTTTCCTACTTTATGGCATCCAGCATCTTTGGTGCATAAAAAGTTTGAAAGAAGCATGGAAGATAAAAAGTAGCGAGAACTTACAAGGAGGTTGTCACCCCTCCTGAACGGGTCCTTAAAAATGGCCTGGGGGATTCATCAGAGTCAAAAAGAAAAAACAACTTGTAAGCAAACAAGGAAAGTAGAAATACTGCAAGTAAAACACTATACCAAAGCTTCAGTCAATTATGTTTGAGAGAGGCCACAAAAGGTGCAGTGTTTCCGCATGAGATAAAAATAGATGGCGTGGACTTAGGTGTAGAAAATTACCACCCTCCAAAACAAACAACACACCTTTTATATGCAACAAGTAAAGAAGTTTACAAATTAACAGCTTGTCTGAATCTATTTCTAATGTGAGAAGTAGGTTACTGAAATAACTTACATGCAGTTTATCAATAGGAACAGACATAAACAAGGTGATACATCCGTATTAAACTTGGATAGTAGCAACTTGGTTTCAGGGGCAACGGGATATATATTTTTTATTGGTGAATAATTAAGAAAATAATACCACTCTTACCCACCCCTCAAGGGAAGATTAATTATCACATTCACCATTGTCAGTCACAACTGCTAATGAGCACAAAAATGCAACTAAAGCCTAATAAAGAACATTCACATTTCTGTACTGAATCATCATGCTGCATATGAGCCAAGCACATAAGAATCATTATGCAAACTGCATATGCAATGTCTAAAAAAATAATTGCTCTTTGCCTAGTAGAAATCAAATCAATAGTCTGGAGAGAACTATACAGAAATAACAAAAATATTAGGGAGATGTTGCTGCTAGTTGCGTGCAGCTGCATGCTTTGCCTCATGCAAAGAAAGTAGAACATTGTGTTTACCAACTGCAAATATTTGTGGTTGTTCTTCCATTAGCAATGGTATCTACTTGGCAACAGCTAAAGGATGAAGTTTAGCTACATAAATATTTGGTGTTTCTCCAAATTCTAAAGATGCAATAACTGAACATTGAAAGAACCGTAAAAAATATACAAAGCAAGGATACACAAGCACACACAGCACAGGCGCATGTAGGCAGAACTGGTCCAGCCATGGCCGCCGCGACATGGATTCCTCACTGCCGCCGCCGCGGCATACATGGATCAGAGGTAGATGCATAGAAGAGGAGTGCATAGGGAGAGGAGTCGAGGGTTGGTACCATGGGCATACGTGCGGGCCTGCAGCCATCAAGGCAGGAGGCAAGTTGAAGGGCTCGGGGGTGGGGTGGGGGCGTCTCTCTCTATGCTCGGCCCTGGTAGCTGCATGGCACCGGAGATCTCGCGTATGGGCTGGACCGTTGGTGGCGGAGGTGGACAGGGACCGGGAGGAGGATGGTGACGAGGCTGCTCTTGGGGTTGAGAAGTGACTGTGGCCGGGGTGGATGGAGGCTGTGGAGACGACGGCTGGAACTCCTCCATCTCCTTCCTCTTGGACTCGTAGAAGCGGTCCCACTCCTCCGCCTTCTGCTACGCATCCTCGATCTCGCCGTTGGTCGAGCTGATGTCGCGGGCGACGGCGAGGCGGCGCGCATGGGTGGCGTCGATGTCAGGGTGGGCGGCGAGGGCGCGGGAGGCGAGGTCTGCAGCGCGGCGCTCGAGGAGGAGGCGGCGCCGCTCGAGGCGGTGGCCGGCGGCGGCCTTGGCGGCGAGGAGGCGGGACTCTCCTAGGCGAGGATAGAAACCGATCGGTGGAGATGGTGAGCAGGGAGAGGTGACCTCGGGGAGGAGAGCTGGGTGGTGGGGAACGGCGGGGATCACCGAAATCTGGCAGCGGCGTGGGGTGGAGAAAGCGGATCGAGGAAGCCGAGAGAGATGGGATCCAACGTGGGTGTGTGTGCGCGTGGGTTGGGCGTGTGTGCATCGTGGGTGGGGCCTGAGGCTGTGTGGGTCGTGGGTGGGTGTGTGCCAGGGGCGGCCGTTAGATACGTTAGGTTATTTTCTTTGCCGTCTGCTTTTGGGCTCTTTGCCGTCCGCTAGCAGACGGCAAAGAAAGTGGCCGTTAGTTTTTTCGTTAGTGGGTGCCACCTCCCTCTTTGCCGTCAGCCAGCGGACGGCAAAGATTCTTTGCCGTCAGCCAGCAGATGGCAAAGAAATGGCAGATGGCAAAGACCTTCTTTGCCGTCTGCCATTTGTTTGCCATCAGCTTCTTGGTAGCTGATGGCAAAGACCTTCTTTGCCGTCCGCTAGCTGACGGGAAAGAACTGGCAGACGGCAAATTCCCTGATTACAGTAGTGGATGGAGATCATGGTGTCATGCCGGTGACGAAGGTGATCATGTCGTGCCTCAAGATGGAGATCAAAGGCACAAGATGATATTGGTCATATCATGTCACTTTATGATTTGCATGTGATGATTGTCGGGTTTACATCTTATTTGCTTAGAACAACGGTAGCATAAATAAGATGATCCCTCGCTAAAATTTCAAGAAAGTGTTCCCCCTAACTGTGCACCACTGCGAAGGTTCGTTGTTTCGAAGCACCACATGATGATCGGGTGTGATAGATTCTAACGTTCGAATACAACGGGTGTACGACAGATTTACACAAGCAAAACACTTAGGTTGACTTGACGAACCTAGCATGTACAGACATGGCCTCGGAACACAAGAGACCGAAAGGTCGAACTGTTGGGGAACGTAGTAATTTCAAAAAAATTCCTACGCACACGCAAGATCATGGTGATGGCATAGCAACGAGAGGGGGAGTGTATCTTCATACCCTTGAAGATCGCTAAGCGGAAGCGTTTATCAATGCGGTTGATGTAGTCGTACGTCTTCACGATCCGACCGATCCAAGTACCGAACGCACGGCACCTCCGAGTTCTGCACACGTTCAGCTCGATGACGTCCTCGCCTTCTCGATCCAGCAAGACGGGCGAAGTAGTAGATGAGTTCCGGCAGCACGACGGCGTGGTGACGGTGTTGGTGAAGAACAATCTCCGCAGGGCTTCGCCTAAGCGCTGCGGAAACTATGACGGAGGATAAACTAGAGGGGACGGGGTTGCCGGCACACGGCTTGGTGTTTCTTGATGTGTCTTTGGTGCTAGCCCTACCCCTCTATTTATATGTTGAGCCTTGGGGTCGAAACTTGGAGTAAAAGCCTCCACAAAGTCGGTTTCACCCAAAAGGCAAGAGTCCTTCTCGGACTCCAGGGCCAGACGCCAGGGTTCCCGGCGTCTGGACCCAGACGCCAGGAACCCTGGCGTCTGGCCCCTGGACTCCGCAAAACTTCCTTTTGCGCTTTCCAAAAACCTTGTGGGCTTTCCCCCTTGGCCCAAATAACGTGTTCTCGTACCCAAACATTTCGGGAAACATCCGGAACCTCTTCCGGTGAATTCCGGAACCCTTCCGGGGATCAAACACTATTATCCCATATATCAAACTTTATCTCCGGACCATTTCGGAGTTCCTCGTCATGTCCATGATCTCATCCGGGACTCCGAACAACATTCGGTTACCAACATGCATAACTCATATAATACTATATCGTCAACGAAACGCTAAGCGTGCGGACCCTACGGGTTCGAGAACTATGTAGATATGGCCGAGACATGTTTCCGGTCAATAACCAATAGCGGGACCTGGATGCCCATATTGGCTCCCACATATTCTACGAAGATCTTTATCGGTCAAACCGCATAACAACATACGTTGTTCCCTTTGTCATCGGTATGTTACTTGCCCGAGATTTGATCGTCGGTATCCAATACCTAGTTCAATCTCGTTACTGGCAAGTATCTTTACTCGTTCCGTAATACATCATCTCATAACTAACTCATTAGTTACATGCTTGCAAGGCTTAGGTGATGAGTATTACCGAGAGGGCCCAGAGATACCTCTCCGACAATCGGAGTGACAAATCCTAATCTCGAATTATGCCAACCCAACATGTACCTTCAGAAACACCTGTAGAGCACCTTTATAATCACCCAGTTACGTTGTGATGTTTGGTAGCACACAAAGTGTTCTTCCGGTAAACGGGAGTTGCACAATCTCATAGTTGTAGGAACTTTGTATAAGTCATGAAGAAAGCAATAGCAGTATACTAAACGATCAAGTGCTAGGCTAACGGAATGGGTCAAGTCAATCACATTATTCTTCTAATGATGTGATCCCATTAATCAAATGACAACACATGTCTATGGTCAGGAAACATAACCATCTTTGATTAATGAGCTAGTCAAGTAGAGGCATACTAGTGACTATATGTTTTGTCTATGTATTCACACATGTATCATGTTTCCTGTTAATACAATTCTAGCATGAATAATAAACATTTATCATGATATGAGGAAATAAATAATAAATTTATTATTGCCTCTAGGGCATATTTCCTTCAGTCTCCCACTTGCACTAGAGTCAATAATCTAGATTACATAGTAATGATTCTAACACCCATGGAGTCTTGGTGCTGATCATGTTTTGCTCGTGAGAGAAGCTTAGTCAACGGGTCTGCAACATTCAGATCCGTATGTATCTTGCAAATCTCTATGTCTCCCACTTGGACTTGGTCCCGAATGGAATTGAAGCGTCTCTTGATGTGCTTGGTCCTCTTATGAAATCTGGATTCCTTTGCCAAGGCAATTGCACCAGTATTGTCACAGAAGATCTTCATTGGTCCCGATGCACTAGGTATGACACCTAGATCGGAAATGAACTCCTTCATCCAGACTCCTTCATTCGCTGCTTCAGAAGCAGCTATGTATTCCGCTTCACATATAGATCCCGCCACGACGCTTTGTTTAGAACTGCACCAACTTACAGCTCCACCGTTTAATATAAACACGTATCCGGTTTGCGATTTAGAATCGTCCGGATCAGTGTCAAAGCTTGCATCGACGTAACCATTTACGACTAGCTCTTTGTCACCTCCATATACGAGAAACATATCCTTAGTCCTTTTCAGGTATTTCAGGATGTTCTTGACCGCTGTCCAGTGATCCACTCCTGGATTACTTTGGTACCTTCCTGCCAAGCTTATTGCTAAGCATACGTCAGGTCTGGTACACAGCATTGCATACATGATAGAGCCTATGGCTGAAGCATAGGGAACATTTTTCATTTTCTCTCTATCTTCTGCTGTGGTCGGGCATTGAGTTTGACTCAACTTCACACCTTGTAGCACAGGCAAGAATCCTTTCTTTGCCTGATCCATTTTGAACTTTTTCAAAATCTTGTCAAGGTATGTGCTTTGTGAAAGTCCTATTAAGCGTCTTGATCTATCTCTATAGATCTTGATGCCCAATATGTAAGCAGCTTCACCGAGGTCTTTCATTGAAAAACTTTTATTCAAGTATCCCTTTATGCTATCCAGAAATTCTATATCATTTCCAATTAATAATATGTCATCAACATATAAAACTAGAAATGCTACAGAGCTCCCACTCACTTTCTTGTAAATACAGGCTTCTCCAAAAGTCTGTATAAAACCATATGCTTTGATCACACTATCAAAGCGTTTATTCCAACTCCGAGATGCTTGCACCAGTCCATAAATGGAACGCTGGAGCTTGCACACTTTGTTAGCACCTTTTGGATCAACAAAACCTTCCGGCTGCATCATATACAACTCTTCTTCTAGAAATCCATTCAAGAATGCAGTCTTGACATCCATTTGCCAAATTTCATAATCATGAAATGCAGCAATAGCCAACATGATCCGGACAGACTTAAGCATTGCTACGGGTGAGAAAGTCTCATCGTAGTCAACCCCTTGAATTTGTCAAAAACCTTTCGCAACAAGTCGAGCTTTATAGACAGTAACATTACCATCAGCGTCAGTCTTCTTCTTAAAGATCCATTTATTCTCAATGGCTTGCCGATCATCGGGCAAGTCAACCAAAGTCCATACTTTGTTTTCATACATGGATCCCATCTCAGATTTCATGGCCTCTAGCCATTTTGCGGAATCTGGGCTCATCATCGCTTCCTCATAGTTCGTAGGTTCATCATCGTCAAGTAACATGACTTCCAGAATAGGATTACCGTACCACTCTGGTGCGGATCTTACTCTGGTAGACCTACGAGGTTCAGCAGAAACTTGATCTGAAGTTTCATGATCAATATCATTAGCTTCCTCACTAATTGGTGTAGTTTTCACGGGAACCGGTTCTCGTGATGAACTACCTTCCAATAAGGGAGTAGATACAGTTATCTCATCAAGTTCTACTTTCCTCCCACTCACTTCTTTCGAGAGAAACTCCTTCTCTAGAAAGGATCCATTCTTAGCAACAAATGTCTTGCCTTCGGATCTGTGATAGAAGGTGTACCCAACAGTCTCTATTGGGTATCCTATGAAGACAAATTTCTCCGATTTGGGTTCGAGCTTATCTGGTTGAAGTTTCTTCACATAAGCATCGCAGCCCCAAACTTTAAGAAACGACAACTTTGGTTTCTTGCAAAACCACAGTTCATAAGGCGTCGTCTCAATGGATTTTGATGGTGCCCTATTTAACGTGAATGCGGCCGTCTCTAAAGCATAACCCCAAAACGATAGCGGTAAATCGGTAAGAGACATCATAGATCGCACCATATCAAGTAAAGTACGATTACGACGTTCGGACACACCATTTCATTGTGGTGTTCCAGGTGGCGTGAGTTGCGAACCTATTCCGCATTGTTTCAAATGTAAACCAAACTAGTAACTCAAATATTCTCCTCCACGATCAGATCGTAGAAACTTTATTTTCTTGTTACGATGATTTTCTACTTCACTCTGAAATTCTTTGAACTTTTCAAATGTTTCAGACTTGTGCTTCATTAAGTAGATATACCCATATCTGCTCAAATCATCTGTGAAGGTGAGATAACGATATCCGCCACGAGCCTCAACATTCATCAGACCACATACATCTGTATGTATGATTTCCAACAAATCTGTTGCTCTCCCCATAGTTCCGAAGAACGGTGTTTTAGTCATCTTGCCCATGAGGCATGGTTCGCAAGTACCAAGTGATTCATAATCAAGTGATTCCAGAAGTCCATCAGTATGGAGTTTCTTCATGCGTTTTACACCGATATGACCTAAACGGCAGTGCCACAAATAAGTTGCACTATCATTATCAACTCTGCATCTTTTGGCTTCAACTTTATGAATATGTGTATCACTACTATCGAGATTCAATAAAAATAGACCACTCTTCAAGGGCGCATGACCACAAAAGATATTACTCATATAAATAGAACAACCATTATTCTCTGATTTAAATGAATAACCGTCTCGCATCAAACAAGATCCAGATATAATGTTCATGCTCAACGCAGGCACCAAATAACAATTATTCAGGTCTAAAACTAATCCCGAAGGTAGATGTAGAGGTAGCGTGCCGACCGCGATCACATCGACTTTGGAACCATTTCCCACGCGCATCGTCACCTCGTCCTTGGCTAGTGCTCGCTTATTCCGTAGTCCCTGTTTCGAGTTGCAAATATTAGCAACAGAACTAGTATCAAATACCCAGGTGCTACTATGAGCTCTAGTTAGGTACACATCAATAACATGTATATCACATATACCTTTGTTCACTTTGCCATCCTTCTTATCCGCCAAATACTTGGGGCAGTTCCGCTTCCAGTGACCAGTCTGCTTGCAGTAGAAGCACTCAGTTTCAGGCTTAGGTCCAGACTTGGGTTTCTTCTCTTGAGCAGCAACTTGCTTGCCGTTCTTTTTGAAGTTCCCCTTCTTCTTCCCTTTGCCCTTTTTCTTGAAACTAGTGGTCTTGTTGACCATCAACACTTGATGCTCCTTCTTGATTTCTACCTCCGCGGCTTTCAACATCGCGAAGAGCTCGGGAATAGTCTTGTTCATCCCTTGCATATTATAGTTCATCACAAAGCTCTTGTAGCTTGGTGGCAGTGATTGGAGAATTCTGTCAATGACACTATCATCAGGAGGATTAACTCCCAGTTGAATCAAGTGATTATTATACCCAGACATTCTGAGTATGTGTTCACTGACAGAACTATTCTCCTCCATCTTGCAGCTATAGAACTTATTGGAGACTTCATATCTCTCAATCCGGGCATTTGCTTGAAATATTAACTTCAACTCCTGGAACATCTCATATGCTCCATGACGTTCAAAACGTCGTTGAAGACCCGGTTCTAAGCCGTAAAGCATGGCACACTGAACTATAGAGTAGTCATCAGCTTTGCTCTGCCAGACGTTCTTAACGTCGTCAGTTGCATCAGCAGCAGGCCTGGCACCCAGCGGTGCTTCCAGGATGTAACTCTTCTGTGCAGCAATGAGGATAATCCTCAGGTTACAGACCCAGTCTGTGTAATTGCTACCATCATCTTTCAACTTTGCTTTCTCAAGGAACGCATTAAAATTCAACGGAACAACAGCACGAGCCATCTATCTACAAACAAACATAGACAAGCAAGATACTATCAGGTACTAAGTTCATGATAAATTTAAGTTCAATTAATCATATTACTTAAGAACTCCCACTTAGACAGACATCTCTCTAGTCATCTAAATGATCACGTGATCCAAATCAACTAAACCATAACCGATCATCACGTGAGATGGAGTAGTTTTCAATGGTGAACATCACTATGTTGATCATATCTACTATATGATTCACGCTCGATCTTTCGGTCTCCGTGTTCCGAGGCCGTATCTGCATATGCTAGGCTCGTCAAGTTTAACCTGAGTATTCTGCGTGTGCAAAACTGGCTTGCACCCGTTGTAGATGGACGTAGAGCTTATCACACCCGATCATCACGTGGTGTCTCGGCACGACGAACTTTGGCAACGGTGCATACTCAGGGAGAACACTACTTGATAATTTTAGTGAGAGATCATCCTAAAATGCTACCGTCAATCAAAGCAAGATAAGATGCATAAAGGATAAACATCACATGCAATCAATATAAGTGATATGATATGGCCATCATCATCTTGTGCTTGTGATCTCCATCTCCGAAGCACCGTCGTGATCACCATCATCAGCGGTGCGACACCTTGATCTCCATCGTAGCATCGTTGTCGTTACGCCATCTATTGCTTCTACGACTATCGCTACCGCTTAGTGATAAAGTAAAGCAATTACAGAGCGTTTGCATTTCATACAATAAAGCGACAACCATATGGCTCCTGCCAGTTGCCGATAACTTCGGTTACAAAACATGATCATCTCATACAATAAAATATAGCATCACGTCTTGACCATATCACATCACAACATGCCCTGCAAAAACAAGTTAGACGTCCTCTACTTTGTTGTTGCAAATTTTACGTGGCTGCTACGGGCTTAGCAAGAACCGTTCTTACCTACGCATCAAAACCACAACGATAGTTTGTCAAATAGACTCCGTTTTAACCTTCACAAGGACCGGGCGTAGTCACACTCAGTTCAACTAAAGTGAGAGAGACAGACACCTGCCAGCCACCTTTAAGCACGAGTGCTCGTAACGGTGAAACCAGTCTCGCGTAAGCGTACGCGTAATGTCGGTCCGGGCCGCTTCATCTCACAATACCGCTGAATCAAGGTATGACATGCTGGTAGGCAGTATGACTTATATCGTCCACAACTCACTTGTGTTCTACTCGTGCATATAACATCAACGCATAAAACCTAGGCTCGGATGCCACTGTTGGGGAACGTAGTAATTTGAAAAAATTTCCTACGCACACACTAGATCATGGTGATGGCATAGCAACGAGAGGGGGAGTGTATCTTCATACCCTTGAAGATCGCTAAGCGGAAGCGTTTATCAATGCGGTTGATGTAGTCGTACGTCTTCACGATCCGACCGATCCAAGTACCGAACGCACGGCACCTCCGAGTTCTGCACACGTTCAGCTCGATGACGTCCTCGCCTTCTCGATCCAGCAAGACGGGCGAAGTAGTAGATGAGTTCCGGCAGCACGACGGCGTGGTGACGGTGTTGGTGAAGAACAATCTCCGCAGGGCTTCGCCTAAGCGCTGCGGAAACTATGACGGAGGATAAACTAGAGGGGACGGGGTTGCCGGCACACGGCTTGGTGTTTCTTGATGTGTCTTTGGTGCTAGCCCTACCCCTCTATTTATATGTTGAGCCTTGGGGTCGAAACTTGGAGTAAAAGCCTCCACAAAGTCGGTTTCACCCGAAAGGCAAGAGTCCTTCTCGGACTCCAGGGCCAGACGCCAGGGTTCCCGGCGTCTGGACCCAGACGCCAGGGACCCTGGCGTCTGGCCCCTGGACTCCGCAAAACTTCCTTTTGCGCTTTCCAAAAACCTTGTGGGCTTTCCCCCTTGGCCCAAATAACGTGTTCTCGTACCCAAACATTTCGGGAAACATCCGGAACCTCTTCCGATGAATTCCGGAACCCTTCCGGGGATCAAACACTATTATCCCATATATCAAACTTTATCTCCGGACCATTCCAGAGTTCCTCGTCATGTCCATGATCTCATCCGGGACTCCTAACAACATTCGGTTACCAACATGCATAACTCATATAATACTATATCATCAACGAAACGTTAAGCGTGCGGACCCTATGGGTTCGAGAACTATGTAGATATGGCTGAGACACGTTTCCGGTCAATAACCAATAGCAGGACCTGGATGCCCATATTGGCTCCCACATATTCTACGAAGATCTTTATCGGTCAAACCGCATAACAACATACGTTGTTCCCTTTGTCATCGGTATGTTACTTGCCCGAGATTTGATCGTCGGTATCCAATACCTAGTTCAATCTCGTTACTGGCAAGTCTCTTTACTCGTTCCGTAATACACCATCTCATAACTAACTCATTAGTTACATGCTTGCAAGGCTTAGGTGATGAGTATTACCGAGAGGGCCCAGAGATACCTCTCCGACAATCGGAGTGACAAATCCTAATCTCGAATTATGCCAACCCAACATGTACCTTCGGAAACACCTGTAGAGCACCTTTATAATCACCCAGTTACGTTGTGACGTTTGGTAGCGCACAAAGTGTTCTTCCGGTAAACGGGAGTTGCACAATCTCATAGTTGTAGGAACTTTGTATAAGTCATGAAGAAAGCAATAGCAGTATACTAAACGATCAAGTGCTAGGCTAACGGAATGGGTCAAGTCAATCACATTATTCTTCTAATGATGTGATCCCATTAATCAAATGACAACACATGTCTATGGTCAGGAAACATAACCATCTTTGATTAATGAGCTAGTCAAGTAGAGGCATACTAGTGACTATATGTTTTGTCTATGTATTCACACATGTATCATGTTTCCTGTTAATACAATTCTAGCATGAATAATAAACATTTATCATGATATGAGGAAATAAATAATAAATTTATTATTGCCTCTAGGGAATATTTCCTTCACGAACATGAGTTGTATAGCAGATACGATCAACATGAAGATATTCACCGATGATGACTAGTCCGTCTCACGTGATGATCGGACACGGCCTAGTTGACTCGGATCATGTATCACTTAGATGACTAGAGGGATGTCCATCTAAGTGGGAGTTCATTAAATAATCAGATGAACTTAATTATCATGAACACACTCAAAAGGTCTTTGCAAATTATGTCGTAGCTTACGCTTTAGCTCTACTGTTTTAGATATGTTCCTAGAAAAAAATTAGTTGAAAGTTGATAGTAGCAATTATGCGGACTAGGTCCGTAAACTGAGGATTGTCCTCATTGCCACGCAGAAGGCTTATGTCCTGAATGCACCGCTCGGCGTGCTGAACCTCGAATGTCGTCTCTAGATGTTGCGAACATCTGACATACATGTTTTGATGACTACGTGATAGTTCAGCAATGTTAAACGGTCTAGAATTGAGGCGCCGAAGACATTTTGAAACGTCGCAGAACATATGAGATGTTCAAAGGGCTGAAATTGGGATTTCAGGCTCGTGCCCACGTCAAGAAGTATGAGACCTCTGATGAGTTTCTTAAGCCTGCAAACTAAGGGAGAAAAGCTCAATCATTGAGCATGTGCTCAGATTGTCTGAGTACTATAAACACTTGAATCGAGTGGGAGTTAATCTTCCAGATGAGATAGTGATGGTTCTCCAAAGTCATTGCCACCAAGGATAGATTGACACCACCAAAGTAGAAATCGAGCAGGAGCATCAATTGTTGATGGTTACTAAAACCACTAGTTTCAAGAAGGGCAAGGGCAAGAAGGGATACTTCATGAAACGGCAAATCAGTTGTTGCTCTAGTGAAGAAACCCAGGGTTGAACCCAAACCCGAGACTAAGTGCTTCTGTAATGAGGGAACGGTCACTGAAGGAGAACTACCCTAGATACTTGGTAGATGAGAAGGCTGGCAAGGTTGACAGAAGTATATTGGATATACATTGTATTAAATGTGTACTTTGCTAGTACTCCTAGTAGCACTAGGGTATTAAGATACCGGTTCGGTTGCTAAGTGTTAGTAACTCGAAATAAAAGAGCTACGGAATAAACGGAGACTAGCTAAAGGTGAGATGACAATGTGTGTTGGAAGTGTTTCCAAGGTTGATGTGATCAAGCATCGCCTGCTCCCTCTACCATCGAGATTGGTGTTAAACCTAAATAATTGTTATTTGGTGTTTGCATTGAGCATAGACATGATTGGATTAGGTTTATCGCAATACGGTTATTCATTTAAGGAGAATCATGGTTACTCTGTTTATTTGAATAATACCATCAATGGTCGTGCACCTAAAATGAATGGTTTATTGAATCTCGATCGTAGTGATACACATGTTCATGCCAAAAGATATAAGATATTAATGATAGTACCACCTGCTTGTGGCAGTGCCATTTGAGTCATATTGGTACAAAACGCATGAAGAAGCTCCATGTTGATGGATCTTTGGACTCACTCGTTTTTGAAAAGTTTGAGACATGCGAACCATTTCTATTGGTCTATATGCATGAAGAAACTCCATGCAGATGGATCATTTGGACTCACTTGATTTTGAATCACTTGAGACATGCAAATCATACCACATGGGCAAGATGACTGAAAGGCCTCGTTTTTAGTGAGATGGAACAAGAAAACAACTTGTTGGAAGTAATACATTTTGATGTATGCAGTCCAATGAGTGCTGAGGCACGTAGTGGATATCATTATGTTCTTGCTTCAAAGATGATTTGAGTAGATGCTAAGTATATTTACTCGATGAAACACAAGTCTGAATTATTGAAAGGTTCAAGTAATTTCAGAGTGAAGTTGAAGATTGTCGTGACAAGAGGATAAGATGTCTATGATATGATCATAGAGATGAATATCTGAGTTACGAGTTAGGCACACAATTAAGACATTGTGGAAATTGTTTCACAACTAATACCGCCTGGAACACCATAGTGTGATGGTGTGTCTGAACGTCATAACTGCACCCTATTGGATATGGTGCATACCATGATGTCTCTTATCGAATTACCAGTATCGTTTATGAGTTAGGCATTAGAGACAACCACATTCACTTTAAATAGGGCACCACACAATTCCATTGAGACGACACCGTATGAACTATGGTTTAGAGAAACCTAAGCTGTCGTTTCTTAAAAGTTTGGGGATGCGACACTTATGTGAAAAAGGTTTCAGGCTGATAAGCTCGAACCCAAAACGGATAAATGCATGTTCATAGGACACCCAAAACAGTTGGGTATACCTCCTGTCTCAAATCCGGAAGCAAAAGGGGTTGTTTCTAGAATCGGGTCCTTTCTTGAGGAAAAGTTTCTCTCGAAAGAATTGAGTGGGAGAGGATGATGGGGACTTGATGAGGTTATTGAACCGTCACTTCAACTAGTGTGTAGCAGGACACAGGAAGTTGTTCCCGTGGCGCCTACACCAATTGAAGTGGAAGCTGATGATATTGATCATGAAACTTTGGATCAAGTCACTACCAAACCTCGTAGGTCGACAAGGATGCGTACTGCTTCAGAGTGGTACGTAATCCTGTCTTAGGAGGTCATGTTGCTAGACAACAATGAACCTACGAGCTATGGAGAAGTGATGGTGGGCCCGGATTCCGACAAATGGCTCGAGGCCATAAAATCCGAGAGAGGATCCATGTATGAAAACAAAGTGTAGACTTTGGACGAACTACTTGATGGTCATAAGGCTGTTGGGTACAGATGGATTCTAAAAGGGAAGACAGACAATGATGGTATGTGTCACCATTAAGAAAGCTCGACTTGTCGCTAAGATGTTTTCCGACAAGTTCAAGGAGTTGACTACGGTGAGACTTTCTCACTCGTAGCGATGCTAAGAGTCTGTTGGAATTGTATTAGCAATTACTGCATTATTTATGAAATCTTGCAGATAGGATGTCAAAACATTTTTTCCTCGACAATTTTCTTGAGGAAAGGTTGCATGTGATACAACCAGAAGGTTTTTGTCAATTCTAAAAGATGCTAACAAGTATGCAAAGCTCCAACAGTCCTTCTAAGGACTGGAGTAAGCATCTCGGAGTTGGAATATACACTTTGATGAGATGATCAAAGATTTTGGGTTTATACAAAGTTTATGAGAAACTTGTATTTCCAAAGAAGTGAGTGGGAGCACTATAAAATTTCTGATGAGTATATGTTGTAAACATATTGTTGATCAGAAATGATGTAGAATTTCTGGAAAGCATATAGGGATATTTGAAAAGTGTTTTTCAAGGGAAAACCTGGATTAAGCTACTTGAACATTGAGCATCAAGATCTATAAGGATAGATCAAAATCGCTTGATAGTACTTTCAAATGAGTACGCACCGTGACAAGATTTTGAAGGAGTTCAAAATAGATCGGCAGAGAAGGAGTTCTTGGCTGTGTTATAAGGTGTGAGTATTGAGTAAGACTCAAGACCTGACCACGGTAGAAGAGAGAGAAAGGACGAAGGTCGTCCTCTATGCTTTAGACGTAGGCTCCATAGTATGCTATGCTGTGTACCGCACCTAAAGTGTGCCTTGCCATGAGTCAGTCAAGGGGTACAAGTGTGATCCAGGAATGGATCACAGGACAGCGGTCAAGGTTATCCTTAGTAACTAGTTGACTAAGGAATTTTCTCAATTATGGAGGTGGTAAAAGAGTTCGTCGTAAAGGATTACGCCGATGCAAACTTTGACACTAATCTGGATGACTCTGAGTAGTAGACCGGATTCGTATAGTAGAGCTGTTATTTGGAATAGTTCCAAATGGTGCGTGATAGCTGCATATAGGAGATTACATAGAGATTTGTAAAGCACACACGGATCTGAAAGATTCAGACCCGTTGACTAATAACCTCTCTCACAAGCGAGATATGATCAAACCCAATGGTTGTCGGATTCATAACAATCACATAGTGATGTGAACTAGATTATTGACTCTAGTGCAAGTGGGAGACTGTTGGAAATATGCCCTAGAGGCAATAATAAAATGGTTATTATTATATTTCCTTGTTCATGATAATTTTCTATTGTTCATGATGTAATTGTATTAACCGGAAACCGTAATACATGTGTGAATACATAGACCACAACATGTCCCTAGTGAGCCTCTAGTTGACTAGCTCGTTGATCAATAGATGGTTATGGTTTCCTGACCATGGACATTGGATGTCATTGATAACGGGGTCACATCATTAGCACAAGATCCAATCCTAAGCATAGCACAAGATCGTGTAGTTCGTTTTGCTAGAGCTTTTCTAATGTCAAGTATCATTTCCTTAGACCATGAGATTGTGCAACTCCCGGATACCGTAGGAACGCTTTGGGTGTACCAAATGTCACAACGTAACTGGGTGGCTATAAAGGTGCACTAAGGGTATCTCCGAAAGTGTCTGTTGGGTTGGCACGAATCGAGACTGGGATTTGTCACTCCGTGTGACGGAGAGGTATCTCTAGGCCCACTCGGCAATGCATCATCATAATGAGCTCAATGTGACTAAGTAGTTAGTCATGGGATCATGCATTACGGAACGAGTAAAGTGACTTGCCGGTAACGAGATTGAATGAGGTATTGGGATACCGACGATCAAATCTCAGGCAAGTAACGTACTGATTGACAAAGGG
This sequence comes from Triticum dicoccoides, assembly GCF_002162155.2. Classification (NCBI taxonomy): domain Eukaryota; kingdom Viridiplantae; phylum Streptophyta; class Magnoliopsida; order Poales; family Poaceae; genus Triticum; species Triticum dicoccoides. Next base: position 671,787,464 of record NC_041391.1, on the reverse strand, counting down.
AATTGTATACGGGATTGCTTGAATCCTTGACATCGTGGTTCATCCGATGAGATCATCGTGGAACATGTGGGAGCCAACATGGGTATCCAGATCCCGCTGTTGGTTATTGGCCGGAGAACGTCTCGGTCATGTCTGCATGGTTCCCGAACCCGTAGGGTCTACACACTTAAGGTTCGGTGACGCTAGAGTTGTTATGGGAAATAGTATGTGGTTACCGAAGATAGTTCAGAGTCCCGGATGTGATCCCGGACGTCACGAGGAGTTCCGGAATGGTACAGCGGTGAAGATCGATATATTGGACGAAGGGTATTGGAGTCCGGAAGTGTTCCGGGGGTACCAGGCTATGGCCAGCATGACCGAAAAGTGTTTCGGGAGCCCCGGCAAGTGTTGAAGGGCCTCATGGGCCAAAGGGGAAGGGGCAAACCAGCCCACTAAGGGGTGGTGCGCCCCCCACACCCTTTCCCACGTTATTTGGGGAGGTGGGGCGCCTCCACCTGGCTTGGGAGGCAATCCTCCACCTGTTTGGCTTGGAAGGCAAGTCTCCCTAGGATTTTCCCTAGGGAGATCCAATCTTCTTGGCCGCCGCCCCCTTGGGGAAACCCTAGGGCGCCTCCCCCTCTCCCCTTGCCCCTATATATAGTGGAGGGGTGGGAGGGCAGCCGCACCTCTTCTCTGGCGCAGCCCTCCCTCCTCCTACACCTTCTCCTCCATAGTGCTTGGCGAAGCCCTGCTGGAGAACCACGAGCTCCACCACCACCACGTCGTCGTGCTGTTGGACTTCTCCCTCAACTTCTCCTCTCGCCTTGCTGGATCAAGAAGGAGGAGACGTCCCCGGGCTGTACGTGTGTTGAACGCGGAGGCGCCGTCCGTTCGGCGCTAGATCGGATCTTCCGCGATTTGAACCGCCGCGAGTACGACTCCATCAACCGCGTTCTTGTAACGCTTCCGCTTAGCGATCTTCAAGGGTATGAAGATGCACTCCCTCTCTCTCTCTCTCGTTGCTAGAATCTCCATAGATTGATCTTGGTGATGCGTAGAAAATTTTGAATTTCTGCTACGTTCCCCAACAGATATATCTATCATATCAATCATATTAAACCTTCTTGATGTCTAGGACTTTGTTCATGTTCATGAGTATGATGAAATTTTGAAAAAACATTTCAAACTTCCCGGTCATATTACGTATCATATTTTGAAAAAAAATCGATTTTTTTTGTCGAAACCAATTTTTTTTCTGTTACTAGTGGCGCACCTAGCAAACGGTGCGCCACTAGTAAGTTTGAAATTTTATGAATTTTTTGCCTCTAGATCTTAAAAGCCCCGTAACTTTTTTCTGTTAGGTTTTTGGGGATTTTGAAAATGTTTAATGCGGTTCCCCCGGTTAAAATTGGTGTAACTTTTCGAGTAGATGATTTTTCATATAAAAAACTTTTTAATCCGAGGTCGTATGCAAAAGTTATTCCCATTTTACAAATTCCAGAGAGATTTTGCAAATAAAGTCGAAATTCATATTTTTAAATTTCCCAACAAGTAGACCACATAGCACATGGGAAACTTTTTTTTTTGACATTTCCATCATTTTCTTTTATTTTTTTAAACTGGAAAGGCGGTCCACGGGAGGGGGGGTGCATTCGGTGGAATTTTTGGGCCAAGTTAGTAGTGGCGCACCGTGGGAGTGGTGCGCCATTACTAGTTCAACTAGTAATGGCGCACCACACACACGGTGCGCCACTACTAGTTTTGAAAAAAAAATTGAAAAAAATTACTCGTGGCACACCGTGGATGTGGTGCGCCATTACTAGTTTAACTAGTAATAGCGCACTATCCACTGGTGCGCCATTACTAGTTTTGAAAAAAAATAAAAAAATAAAAAAAATTGAAAAAATATTACTAGTGGCGCACCGTGGATGTGGTTAAACTAGTAATGGCGCACTATCCACTGGTGCGCCATTACTAGTTTTGAAAAAAAAAATGAAAAATTTGTTACTAATGGCGCACCGTGGATGTGGTGCGCCATTAGTATTTGGACACTAATGGCACCAACACATGATGCGCCATTAGTATATACACCACATGTCTGGTGCACCATTAGTGGGCATATCATCTATAGCCCTTTTCCTAGTAGTGTATCATGCAAAGTTATCATCTTCATACCCACAACGTAGTTTTATTTCTTGTTTCTAGATGAAAGCAAACGTTCGGTGTACGTAGAGTCGTATCAGTAGCAGATAGGACTTGCGAGAATATTGATTTTACCTTTAGCTCCTTGTGGGTTCAACACTCCATACTTATCACTTTCACCTTTGGAAATTGCTACGATGATTCCTTGCACTTGGGAATTATTAGTGACCCTTGAAAAGGCTGCCAAAGGAGTGTTTCTCAATTAGTTGCTCTCATGGAACGGCTAAGTTTTATATCAACATGAAAATTGTTGGGCCAAATGTATTGCTAGGCGGGTAAGATGTGGCCGTGCTACTCGTATCTTGTACCAACCTTAGGGCAACTCCACCACACCGACGCAAACGAACGCGGATTTTGACCTTTTTCATCTGTTTGGGTCAGTTGGAAGCACGCTCACCGCCACGTCCGATAGGTGCGCCCAACCGGCCAACGCATTTTTCGTCCACAACTAAAATTTTGACAATCAAGTTTAATCTAAGAAAATGCAAGCAGCCACATTTCATGCCAGCAGCCATGTCATCCTTAAAGAAAACCGTAGTTGTCTGCACAATTGCCTATGGCCAGCAGAGTTACCAGCACATAAAAAGACGAATATAATTCAACCACATGCCATACATCTCGGTTATGGTTTTATGTCGGCACACATGTCGACATACAAAAAATATGGCGTTCTCCGCCATAAATCAACTATCTAGCTGGTGCATCTCATTTTGCCTCTTCTCGAACCAAGGCCTTCTTCTCGAGGACACCTTGATCAAGTCCACCATCATGATCTTCACCTCCTTCGCCATGAAAGCAAGTCTTGGCATTGACCGTCTCTATCTCAAGTTTCTTCGCTTGCATGACCGCCTCCTTTTGAAGTATCTGTATCTAGACCTTCATTTGCTCCTCTTTCTTTTGCCGACGCTTCTCCTCTCTTGCTTCCTTTTGGGACATCATATGCCTTGCAAAGTTTCTTGCAAGGTTAGTGTTGCCGCATCACACTTCTCGTCCTTCATGGAGTTGGTAATCCCTCTCGGGCGCTTCTCTCCCTCACCATGGTAAACGACGACCTCCGGCCCTTCATTCTTCTTGAGGGCAGCATATTGCTCCTTGAACTTCTTGTCATTGGAAATGATTGTCCAACAATGGGTGAGCGTGAATAGCTTGTTTTCATGTTGGGCTCTGAATGCTTCCAAATCTTGGTATGCCTACAAACAAAATGAAGGCATCAATGTACATTCATATGCGATGGACATGCAAGCATCAATCAACGGAAACAGAAATGAAGATGAAGGGAATTGTATACCATGTATTTGAATTGGGTGCAATTTTTGCATGTGTTTGTTTCCTTTTTTCTTTTTTTCTTCTTAAAGAGTAATAATCGTACCATAATTCATTCATTCTTAGAAAACTTCTTCTTTGAAAATAATCCACTACTATAAGCTTATTCTTGCATATCATAAGAAAGTACAATTTTTTTGTAATTTGTGCGCAAATATTTTCATTATTTTTTCATTTTATTTATTTTTAAAGGGTAATACCAATACCACTAATTTGTTTTTCCTTAGAAAACTTCATTATTTTAAATTTTTAGTTTCTACTTTATTTTGTTTTCTTGGAAGGCCATCGTGGCTAGCTAGCTTTATTGACTTAATATAGGCATTGTATTGTTCACAAGATGAGAGACCAGATAGCCCGGAGGCTCATTCGTCCAACTAAGAGATGTCTTATTACAATAAAAGAATTTATTTTTTATTTCATTTTCTTCCTTCGTTAAGGGTAATACCAATGCCACTTATTCATTCTTCCTTAGAAAATTTTATTATTTTAATTTTGTTTCAGTTTTTCTTTCTTCTTCATGGTTAATACCGATGCCACTGGTTCATTATTCCTTAGAAAATTTCATTATTTTGATTTATTTTTAGTTTTATTTTATTTTTACGAGTAATACTAATGTCGCTAATTCAATTCTTTTCAGCAAACTTCTATTTTTGAGAAATTTGACTATTATATGCTTATTCTTGCATAGTATAGAAAAATGCAACTCTTTTTGTAAAGTGCGTGTCTGCAATTTTGCAATTATTTGTTTATTTTTTTAATATTCTTTCTTCTTAAAGGGTAATACCAATGCCACTAATTCATTTCTTGTTGAAAAACTTATTCTTGGTGAAAATTCCACTATTATATATTTATTATTGCATTGTATAAAAAACACAATTTCTGTGCAAATTCCACAACTTATTTTCGCTTTTCTTTATTTAAATTTTACAATAAGTATATGGGTATAGTCTCATTTTATTTTATTTTCTTTATTTTTATTCTAGTATATAAGTATAGGGACAGAAGGCTAGATATAGTATAAGTTTTTATGTTCTATTATGTTACACATAGTTGAATAATATTTTTTTTCCTTTTTGAATTTGTGATTTTTAATTCAGTTTTCATATGCGGGGAGAAAAGGGTGGGTGAAGAAGCCAGCTAGGCCTTTGGATCTAGATCGAATGGTGGAGAGCGATTTGATTGAACGCCGAGAAAATTTAGACACCTAACACATAGTTGCCCCTTTTTCCCATTTTGTTACTGCTTTGAGATAATATCAATGCCCTTAATTTGTTTCTCCTTCAAAATGGTTTTCTAGTTTTAGTGTTTATTTGGCTCCATGGGCAGAACCAAAAAGTTAATGATGAACACGTCATATGTGTAGTGCATGTGTGTGTATGCATGTGGGCGTGGGTACATGTTTATGTGCGTGCGGTGCCTGCCTGCATGTAGGTGCTCTTGCGTCACGCCTAGCATAATTTTAGCCGGCAAAGCCATGGTTTGCATCTATACTCACCTGGCACTACAAGGTGGTTCGGGAAAACAAATGACTGACAATAAAATAAAATTCAGTCGAATAGGCAGTCCCTAATAATAGGTATTACCATTCTTGTTGGTACTATTATCATCGGAACGTTATTTGGCTGACGTCAGATATTAACCATCTTCCGGCGAACGACTCGGTGGCCTTCGGATGACAAACACGAATCATAAAGTGTGGAGTGTCGCCACCCCAGCTGAAAGTTGTCGTTCACTGGGTGGTCTTTGTTGGGCAGACGACCTCTTTCCCGCACATCCTTAGAGCATTTACAGTCGGACTCAATAAATCCGGCCCCCCAAATGCCCGCGGACGCGTCCGCGGACACTTATCAGGCACCCATTAAATAATGTAATCCATATCCGGACACCTCTATTATTATATCACAAATTCATACAAACTCATATCACAAATCCATACAAACTCATGCAAATCCATACAGATTAATTTGGGTGCGCGAGGACAACTGCCACCACCCACGGCCCATCACGCCGCCTCAGGCCGCGTGCCGCCGCCAGCTCCAGAGGAAGCGTCGTCGTGCCCTGTGCTAGTGCCGCGCCTAGCCACCCCGAGCGGGGGAAGATGGGAGGCCCCGCCGCCGCCGTTGGCCGGGCTTCGCCCGCCAACGCGCCGAGGCAGCGGCGAGGAGGGGGAGGAGTAGGCGGGCGGCTAGGTATCCGTATTTCCCTCCGGTCGCCCGAGGCAACGGCGAGGAGGGGGGGAGTAGGCGGGCAGCTAGGTATTCCCCTCCGGTCCCTCGCGGGTGCAACGCGGGGGAGGAGAGGAGATGGGGGCGTCACGACCCTTGAGCCGGAACCGATAGCGGAAGAAAACCAGGAGTTTCACGATTTGGCGAATCTTTGAGGACATCTGAACAAACCCTAGTTCGCACACGAACTCTTTGCTTTTCCATATTATATCAGCTGGTATTAGTCGGGTGATGAACGATCTTTTGTGCAAGGAAAACACAGAACGTTGCTGATCCGGCCGTACGTAGACGTATCTCTTAATAACCGAAAGGAAACAGCATCAGCATGCCGCAACTTACCAACCGTGCACCGATTCCTGCCCAAACGGTGACCTAAAGGACTCATGCCTCTCGTACTATCGATGCACTATATAATTGACCTGCCTCTTTCTCTCTCGATGGTCAGAAGAGAACCGGCCGTGGAACAGCTCGACAGCATGGCTGCTGAACCCTCGGTCCCGTCGGGCTTCGGCACCAGGCCATGGCTAGTCCAGGGAACGCGCGGGGAGCGGCAGACGTTCGTCGACTTGGCGGACGGGAGCTCTCACGCGACGATCGTTCCCGAGATGCAAGGCAAGACGTGCCTAGGCTGCATCCACAACGGGGACTGGCTGCTCATGCTGGACGACTCCACCGCCGAATGCTTCCTCCTCCGCCTCGTCACCTCGTCCGACAACGACGACCCAGCCAAGAAGATCCCGCTGCCGCCGCTGCACGAGCCGATGGAATCCATAAAGACCTGCGCGACGCTCGGGACATCGCCGGCGCACCCGGACTGCGTCGTGGTGGTCGCCGTTGCACGTGATGTAGAAGACGACGTGGATAGGTTCCTGCTCCACTGCCGCCCCGGCGTCTCACAGGTGTGGCTCAGGCTCGAGTCCCCCGTCAGTCTCACAACCTTTATGATCGGCCATAGAGGGAAGATCTACTCGTTCGGTGAAGCCCACACGCTCATCGTGATAGGCGACGAAGGCGACGGCACGGTCCAAGCGCGGCTGATGGGCTCTCTTTGTGGCGGCAAAGAGGAACACGACAGGACGGTCACGTAGTACGTCTTGGAGTCGTGCGGGGATATCTTTGAAGTTGCCACGCAACATTTTGGGGATTTTAGCTACGACGGCACACTCACCAGCGTCACAGTGTCCCACCTGGATCTCGAGTCCATGACGTGGAGCAGGGTGGATAGCATCGGCAGCGACCGTGCCTTCCTCGTCTCCGGGCATTACGGCTTCTCCATGCCTATGCGTCCAGGGGAAGGGGGTTTGGTGCAGCAGGGTAACTGTGTGTACATTGTCTTGTCGAGCTGCGACTGCGAAAGGCTATACAAGTTCTGCTTGGACGACAACACCATCAGCTACCGACAGATCCTTCCGCAACCTACCAAGCCTTGGTGCAGAGCATTCTGGGCCGTTCCGCCATTGGCAACGGTGGTGGAAGAAAGGGAACTGCTGTTGACTAATGGCCTTGTGCTGAAAGAGTCCACCTTGAAGTTGGAGGAGGAGGAGGAGCAGCAGGCAATCTCTTGGAGTACGCGGCCATGGCATGATCTGCCACTAGAATTGCTGGAGTTGGTCGTCTCGAGGCTTTCTTTGGTGGACCGTCTCCGATTCCCGGCAGTCTGCAAGTCCTGGAGCATGGTGTCCAACCCACTTGAGGAAGCCAATGTGTGGCCTTGGCTCCTGCACTACTCTGGCCGTGATGGTAATTGCAAGCTGTTCGACCCTCTGCGTGCACAGCAGTACAAAATGACGGTTGAAACATTCGACGATGTCGAAAACGAACACGACGAGCATATTTTCCGGTTCTCCAAAGACGGATGGGTGGCCATGTCGACCAACGCAGACATATGCGACATGTACATCATAAACCCCTTCACTGAAGACGTCGTGGAGATGCCCATGCTCGAGTCGAAATACAACTACATGGGCCTGTCGTGGTCCTTGGCGGACCCGGCGTCACCGGACTGCGTCTTCTTCGCCGTCGTCAGCCGGGATGACGGCAAAGCGGTCAATGTCCTTAGATGGCAGCAAGGTGAGGCAAAGTGGTTCGAAAGGCATCTCGAGTACTACGAAGGGGAGCCCTTCCGGTGGCATACAACAACCCCGTCTTGTTCCACGGCAAGTTCTATTGCCTTGGAAGAAAGGGCAACCTCGCCACGTTTGACCCGATGAGCGACACGTGGACAATCTTGGAGAAGCCTAAGCCGATCCACGTGGAGATGGACCTTGACGGCGACCACCATGTGGGGAGAGAGTTCTGCTACCTGGTTGAACTGGGAGGGGAACTAGTCTCCGTATTCACCCGTAACGCTAACGAGCCACCGCGGGTGTTCAAGCTCAAGGAGATGGCATGGATGGAGGTGCAAGAGATCGGTGGTGCAGCCTTGTTTCTTGATTTCAGGGTGTCATACTCGATGGTGTCGCCGGAAGCAGGGCATGGGAATAGGATATACTTTCCAAGTTTTTCCGAGGATGGCAAACAAGCGGTGTTCTATGATATGGAGAACAAGGCGTACCAACCATCCATCTATGGTCTGAAGCAACCATTGCAGTGTGTGTGGGTGGTGCCTAATATACGGCCCAAATCTAAATATAGTCATATACTATCTCTTAACTAGTAGAATGCCCGTGCCTTGCCATGGGCCTTTTAGTTTATTTATTTTCTGATTAAATATGTATACTTGCATTGTTGTATAAAACTTGGTGCATTTTTGGCCCCTTTCAACGACATTGGCTTGGGACCCTTGTTAATATTTTTTTTTGGACGTCTACATAGTCGATCTCCATCTTTATCATAATATGCAAAAATAAACATATATAAAAATACACCTTTTGTATTATCATTTGCAGCATGTATGCAAAAGAAGAAGAATTATTCGCATGCATCTTTCCTAATTGTCTAAAACTCGATTAGTTTTGAGTCTGGTCCAACATAATTACGTTAGTAACTTTATCAGTCAACATTTTCAATGCATCATCCGAAGCCATCAGGTTTTCTCTGATCTATAAAGGTAAACATATATTTAAAAATAAAATAAGCTCATATACGTTATATATTCATTGGACTGCCGCTAGAGCATATGACCGTTTTTAGTTAGAGTGAGTGGCATCATGCTTTTTAGTAGAACGAGTTGCATCCCAATTTTGATAACATGTAGGCTTACCTGTAAATTACTTATTGGTAATTATTCTTAAAAAATTACTTGTTAGGATTTGTGATAATTTTCATTATGTAAAAAAAAGTAAGTGATATTCTCTCATAGCAAACAGTCTATTTTCCCTAAAAAACAAATAACCTATTTTATCTTTTAAAAAGCAATTCACTCTCTCACCGCATGACGCAACGCTCACACTAACATCTCATCCCCACTGACCCTGCCCTCCGCGCCACTGCTTCTCACTGTCAACTTTCCTCGATGCCACGGCGTTCAGCATGCATCTTGCTCTCACTGCGGTCCCCTCCCCCCTCCCATGATATCCATGGCCCCCTCCTGTGTTAACAAAAATAAATGAGACGGTAATACAAAAGGTGATGTCCTCGTTCGCTGGTCTTGATGAAACGATAGGAGATGATGTATAGACTGCCCTAATAGTAGAGCATGCTGAATAAAGAAATACACCTAACCGACGTGGTAGTACTAACGTTGCTACGAGCTACAATACATATAAATTAATCAAACAAATGATTAAATTTGTCTCCAAGGTCGAAGCTCATTTCTTCCTCATACGTCTGGGCATGTTCAGACATCAAACGGGCACTCAACAGGCTCCCGAAAGTTCAACCGTCTGACAGTTCGAGCTCCCCAAATCCAGACCATATGTGGAGGAGAAATATTGTTGTCCAAACTATTCACCATGTTATCTCAAACACGTGGGCCTAACACAAAAACCCCACCCGACGACACACCCTTCCCTTTTCCTGCCACCGGATGACGCCCACCTCACCTTCGTTGAAACCGGATGACGCCCACCTCACCTTCGACATGGTGCCCTATGTTCTTTACCCTTTAAAACCGGATCACGCCCACCTCACCTTCGCCATGGCGCCCTATGTTCTTCGCCCCGCCAACCACCCCGCTCTCCGCCCGTGTTTGTGCTGATCCACCACCGCCATAAGGGGGAAGAGGTGTACGCAGACCGTGACGCTCCCCGAGCCGAATAGGCAGATCTAATGTCTCTTGACCGTGACGCCCCCCGAGCCAAGAAGGCAGATCTAATGTCTCTTGACTGTGACGCCCCCCGAGCCAAGGCAGAGCCAACATGCAACGGGGACATAAATATTACCAGTGAAATCAATTTACTTGTAGCAAATCCTATGGAGAAGAGGCAAGAAAAGATCATGCCGAGTTTACAACTGCAAAATAAACTTTTAAATTAACCAATGAAGGAACAATACACATGACTTATCATTGCATGTATGTTTTGATACAAGCTAGCTCAATCTTGTTAGATTCTTGCTGGAAAAGTTACTCGCTGGAACTCCCAGTACCAGCTTTTTATGCTCTCGCAACAATAATCTTCTAATGAACAATGCTGGATTAGAAGGCTACCTACTGCTGCCACTACCTTATGCATCCTCCTTTCGATGCTCTTCCTCTACTCTTCCCTGATGGATCCATGCCTTCTAGTTGCTTCTGGCGAAGCAGCGAGTTCATGAGCAAGTGAATGAACAAGCAGGAGGTGATGGATCCATGTCTTCGGAATATTTTTATACCAAATCTATCTGAGTGCATGCCCTCTATTTTGTATTTCATCCGAACATCAATTAGATGTATGGAAGGTTGATGTTACGACAAAAACATAAATCAAACAACAAAAATTTGACAACATACCACACAATTAAAAGAATCGATGAGCCAAACATGAAGCTAGCAACTTACATAATTTTTAAGAGAAGCAAATACTCTTGTACAACGAGTAAAAAAACAAAATGCAATTCATTGGTCTTTGATATGGACAATAGTGTAGTGTTACTTGATTCCAATTTGATATTTCTTACCATGGGCAAGGCTTGCAATTGAAAATTTGGTCTCTTTCTTCTGATTGTTGCTCCATTCGGATGATCGTTTGTTCGCAACACGTCAAAAATTATGTTGGTAAGAACTAACATTAAAAAACAGTACAAAGATTAGATGAGTCGACCAAACTGATCAAAAAAGGAAGTCCAAGCAAAAGATTAGAGGAGTGGACTGACCAAAAATTCAAGGCACCCTGAAAGAGGATAGTCGGGCATGCCCATGATTTTGCTCGCAACACATCAGCCATGCTTGAACCCATCTTCTCGGCAGGCACATCAGACTCGGTGGAGGCGACTCTATCTGGCGCATATTCCAGTATAGTAAACCCTCCGTCACCATTATAAGATATTTCAATATGGACTACATACATACCTAATGAGTGAGCAAGCACATTAAAATGCGTCTATATACATCCGAATCAGAAAAACGTTAGAACATCTTATAATTCTGAACATAAGGGGTTCTTTAATTAGTAATCTTGTGCAAAGCAAATGAAAAAATAATAGAAATATGACACTAAACATTGTTCTCTAAATTGAATTAAATTCAAATCAATACCATCCAATTTATTGTTCCCCGCCTTGAACAAATTGTAATTTACATCTAAACCTTTTGAAAAAGGAATAAAAATAATGCACACGTTCAATTTACTTTCTCGTCCTTCAGGAAACATGTTCTCTAATAAATGACTACTGCCTGCATTAGGTGAATCGACAAAACATGGTGCACAAAAATCTCATAACTGGTCAGTTGAGAAGTGCAATCATTTTCTTGCCAAGCAGCTTCGGAGAACTACCATGAAATTCTACCCTCAGAACGCATGATGGAGAAGAGTAAATTCATCAGAACTCCTACCTAGATAAAATCAGAAATTTGAGCGACAAAACGGGCATGGAGAAAAACATTCCAACGACCGCGGACAATTGATCAGAAGGCCCCTACAGTGGTCAGGCCGAGGTCTCGGCATTGCACAGATTACCCGCCATGAAAATAGCAGCAACACATTAAGGACAATGACAGTCAAGAATGGCATCTTCTTCGGCCATACGGTGGTCCATACTCTCTGAAATCCTGTAAGAACAAGGCACCCTGAAGGAGAAAACTCAATAGTCAGTACAAAAAAAGGTCTCTATATCATAAACTCTGTACATCCAAATCGCTAGGGAGATACTCCTCGACTACTCCCACAAGGACGTCCGGCATGCTGCACCTCTTACTTCTAAACAAAAGAAGAACTCAACATATGTATGTGCTAAATGAAAAGATCCTCACGGAAAGTTAAAATATTCATCAAGGTTTACCTGTTACTACATCTTTCTTAAATGTCAGTCCTTGCATAGAATATCCGCGTTCTAACAACATTGTATCATGCAGAAATCACATTCTTCATGAAAGAACCCCTCACAATAGAAAATCCATGTCATAGCAAAAATTACAGGTTACCTTTGATGAGAATATACTAATGGTCAGATCGGGCATCATTGTCATCACAGTTCAAAGCCTTTACCGTCATTCCTCATATTGTGCAGCATCTCCTATGATTCTGCCTCCAGCTCTCCATTCGCTCCTTCCACGCAATACAACAATGACCATATGCAGAAAGACCCTTTGACAGATCCATAGACTTTGGTTACACTGCAAGAAAACAATGTCTACATTCTGAATTCCACATAAGTGCTAAAAAAATAGCAGGGCAGAATGAAAGTTTTCTAGGCTTTTACTCATTGCATTTATGCAACTGTTTTTTCTCTCTATAGAATGTAGGATACACACACAGATATAAGATGCAAATGCACTTCCAAGATATATTTATGTATCGGAGGCAGTAAATGTAGAACTTTGATATTTTGTACTGCATATGACAATAAAAAAAATAAGCCACGATGAATCAACTCAAATAATTGCACATAATCATCTTCATTATTGTTCACAGGAGAGACACAAAATAGAAAGCATTTAATCAAAATTTGGTAGTCAACAACCATTGCACAAATTTCAGTTTTACAAAGTACAATAGTTCATTTTGCATAAAGCAAGATGGCAACATTCTAGAAATAGAGAGATGTCCGTGTTCATCTGAAGTACAGTTCACATAACTTTTTCAGCTTGCAGCTACATTCTTTTGATACTTTCGTGGGGACTAAAATCTAAGAACAGTTGGATTGAAGGGCAAGCCTACTCGATCCTCTAATTCTCCCCAAGACTAAATTTTGCAAACATTACTGACATAAGTGAATCAGCTTCCACCTAATAAGATCAGTTTTAAACCCATTAAACAGGTCTACAAATGGAAAGGGTATGAGCAATTGAACATACGCCAAAGAAGATGGGACCCTCGCAATTGCTCAACATCACGTAATAAGATCAGTTTTAAACCCATTAAATAGATCTACAAACATTAGTTAAGAAGAAGAAGAGTAGTAACAATTTTGCATGGATCACATCACACTTCGGAAAGAAAAATCAAATGGAATTCCCATCTCAATTGCTCAACATCACCTGTAACACGTACGTGCAACTTGAAAGGCAACAGACTTTTCTACAACATCACCTGTAACAGTCGTGTATGCAACTATGCACCCCAATTGTACTAAGAATGCCCTCCATTTAAAGGTTTTGACCAACACAAATTCAGAACACTACCTGCCATTTCGTGGGTTCGAGTTAAGATTTTATTTTGTTTTGTCTTCTTCACGCAGATGGCATAGAAATCACATTCTTGCTTTAAAAAAAATCCTAGGTGGAAAAAAATAGCTACAAAAAATGGAAGAAATATGAGGAAGATATATTGTCTACAAAAAATCCTGAATCCACAACTACTGACATGAGGAGTAAACCATACTCACATCAAGGATGTAATCCAAGAACGATATCCCTGTGCCGTAGTTTGCAACACCAGTGCCGTCCAGGTTGATCTTGACCTCTCCCAGCCTAGACGATACTGAAAATATTGAACAATAAGAGATAGCTAGTAGAGAAGCTGAACAGAGGTTAGTTTGTCGACCATAACAGATGTACAAACCACATGCACGAAGCAGCATCTACAGACTCACGACTCACGAAGCAGTATAGCAAATCACATGTGGAGTCCTCGGGTGCCATCGGGGAGTCGTTCCTGCCGACGCTGGTGGCAGCCATGATAGGCGGCCTCAGGCGAAGCGATGGTCCGTATGGCCAAGCGGAGAACGTGACCACGCTCTGCACTGGTCGGCGGCGTCTGCGTCGTCCGCGGGGATCGGTGGCGGCGGCAGCGTCAACGTCGTCCATTGGGGTCCGGCGACGGTTGAGGCGTCCGTGGGGATCGGTGGCGGCAGCGGCGTCAACGTCGTCCATTGGGGTCCGGCGACGGCTGAGGCGTCCACGGGGATCGGTGGCGGCGGCGGTGGCGGCGTCAATTGTTCAGTTTTCGTAAACCATATATTCTCAATTAATTCTCCGCTGCAGAGACGATTCTGCTAACTGATAGTGCTATGTTCATTTAGTAATTGTAGAATGTAGAGTCCATATCAATATGTACATGATATAATTGTAAATAACTTTAGAAATTGATGTTCCAACTAAACTTAGATGCAATCAAGCTCAAATGAACTTACAACCTAAACAATACTCCCTCTGCAGAAAGATACATGTCATGCTAGCTTTCAAATTTATGCAAAAATAACGTTGCACTGCTTATGCCTTTACATATATCTCTATCTGGATAATTCTAATGCCAAATGTTCCACGCTGTTCAAGAGTTGAGTATAACCTAATAAGAGGGGCAATGCGGTCTCTGTATCTTGGTTGGTGCGCAAATTTCTACAGCATTCAGGATCCAATATACTTCTTACGTAGATTATAAAATATGTGTATAAAAGGGAAATCTCTATCATTCTGCTGTTTTTAATACAGAAAGCATGTACTCCCGTCTTCAAAGGCAAAACAGAAATAAGAATGAGAAGACAAAGAGATGGTTGAATGTAGTACCAGTAGCATTTTCAAGAGTGCATGAGTGCCAATATGTGCAAGAGCACTTTTAACTCGTTCCTCTCCATCGTGGTCATCCACATAGTGACAGCAGGATGAACAAATGGATAAAGAGGTTTCGAAAATGACACATCTTTCCACCTGCGGAAGTTGTAGATAAACCGGCTCAAATGAGCATCTTCCCTTGCAAGGTCAACTTGAGACATCATGAAGACAGCAAACTGTTGCACACTCTCATCTAGCCGTAGCCAATTTAACCCTGGAATATATCTTGAAGCTTTAGCTACAGCATTAATTATACTGAAATCTCTCCGTATTGAGTCTCCTACACCAGGATGTCTTACTTTAACTGCGACTGTTATAATCTTTGGCGTCTTTTGGCCAGGATGTTGGAATGTCAATGCAGCCCGGTGCACTTGAGCAACACTTCCAGATGCTACAGGTTCTTCTTCAAATTTCTCAAAAATATCAGATATCTTTCGACCAAAAGCCTTCTCGACAGTTTTCTTGGTATATGCATAGCTGTGAGCTGGTGCTTTTGTGTGTAGCTTTGAAAACTCGGCACACAGGTCGTTTGCAAATAGATCAGGACGTGTAGCCACCCACTGGCCCCATTTAATAAATGCAGGACCTGCCTTCTCCAAAGTACGATGCACAAGACGGAGCCATGTTTTCCTATACTTACTGCCAAGAGTATACGCAAATGGTGCCATCAGTATACTGGGAGTAAACAAGACCAGATATATGATCTGAGGATTATGATAACCATCTCTACTGCTGAGAATATCAATGTGGTGACATGAATACGGCTGTCCTGAGCTCGCGAGTAAATATTCTCTCGTATTGGGAGGTACTCGCCATCTGCAAAGCTCTTCTCACCTAGCATCAACTTTCCAGCTACAAAAGCGACGAGGTAAGGAACTAACTTATATCTAGTGGCAGTCAGGGTAACGGCACAAGCAGCTCTACTTAAAAGCGGAGATGCTTTTGATACAGCAGAACCCGTTGAAATGAGCTGCTTCCAAGCAAATTGTGGAGATGCTTTTGGTACTCGAGCACCGATTGCCATGAGTTGCTTCCAAGCAAGCTGGCCATGAAATGCATTCCGTCTACATGACGAGAGAACAGAAACGTTTCTGGCACCAGGGCTCCAGTATAGGCTCTCCTTTGCTTGCCCGAGCATGTGCGAGGTGCCCGGTTCATTGTGGACTCCCTGGTGCAAGAATGCCCTGCTCTTATAGGCCAAACCGGGAGTAAATAGCATAAAACTACTACTTTACAGGTTAGCGTTCCAAAAAACTACCGGATTTTATTTTTTCTCAGATAACTACCAAATTGGTGGTTGGCTGTTTCAAAAAACCCAAATCGTCGAATATTTATCAGTTGATCACGATTATGACAGGTTGGGCCCACATGTAAGATAACCGTTTGTTTGACCGTTTACTTTGACCGTTAACTTACATCTGGGTCCCATATGTCAGTTTTGTAAAAAGCAATCGGGTCCTTACAAGTTTTCTGAAAAAGCAATCAAGTCCCTGTAAGTTTTCTGAAAAAAGCAACCAGGTCCCCGTGGCAGCCTCGAGCTCGATCCCGCTCGGCAGGGCATCGCTGCCTCCTCCGGCCGGCGAGCCGCGCCCGCAGCGGCCGGGTCCATGCCGGCGGCCGGCGAGCCGCGCCCGCAGCTGCCGCCATGCAGTGCCTCGCCTGCAGCCGTCGCCACGCGGTGCCTTGCCTGCCCTGCGGCCGCCGCCA
>NC_041391.1:671755738-671770626 GCF_002162155.2 Triticum dicoccoides | reverse complement strand
GCCACGCCGTGCCTCGCCCGCGGCCGCCGCCATTCCCTGACGCGAGCTCCTCAAGCTCGACGCAGATGGCCTGCGCCGCTGCTGGAGTGCCGCGGACGAGGCCGGCCTCGTCGCAACTGTCGCCACCAGGAGCTCCGGCTTCGCCGGCTTGGGAGGGGAAGGGGTCGCCGGCTCGGGAGGGGAAGGGGGTCGGCCGGCTCGGGAGAGGGGAATGGGGTCGCACAGGAGGCACAGAGGAGGAAGAGAAGAGAAGATATAAAGAGAGAAAGAAGAAAGATTAGAGGAAGAAGAAACTTACATGTGGGCTCCACATGTAAGTTAACGGTCAAAGTAAACGGTCAAACTAACGGTTATCTTACATGCGGTCCCAACTTGTCATAATCGTGATCAACCGATAAAGACTCGACGATTTGGGTTTTTTGAAACAGCAAACCACCCATTTGGTAGTTATTTGAGAAAAAATAAAATCCGGTAGTTTTTTGGAACCCAAAGTAGTAGTTTTATGCTATTTACTCCCAAACCGGCCGCAAAGCTCGGCCCAATGTTCTACGCAACCTGAATTGCCGGGCTTCGAGTTGACCAACACAGCTTGAGCAATTTTTCTGCCGCTCTTCCCTAATTGCAGAAACCTGGGAGCAACAGGAAAGCCATGTCCGCTTCAGAATTCGGGCGAATCGAACCAGAATCCTAAATAACACAGCAATAAGCACCAACCAAATAAGATATTGCAGGCGGGCGGCGGTGGCTGACCTCGACATCACGACGATCTCCTCCAGTGGGCGCCTCGAGGGCGGCGGGGAACCCTGCCCCGGCCAATCAAGGGAACCTGGTGGCATGACACACGCTCATTGAGAATTTGGATTCGGCGAGGACGAATGGACTCGCGGGGAGCGAGGAGATCAAATCAAAGGCACGGGTGCAGAGGTGAGGCGCTTACCGACGTGGTGGAACCGTTGGACGGCGCGGGGAGGATCACTATGGCGAGGGAAGGGAAACCCTAGAGGCGGCCATGATCGGCGGCGACGGCTGAGGCGTCCACGGGGATCGGTGGCGGCGGCGGCGTCAACGTCGTCCATTGGGGTCCGGCGGCGGCTGCGGCGGTTGGAGACGGGGAGATGACCTAGGGATAGCTAGGGATTGAGGGAGCGAGCAGGTAGGTGGATCGGGAGGAGCGGTGGTTCGTGCGGGATGGTTTAGGTCAGGACGAATCGCTCGTACGTGCGACCAAACTGCTGGGTTTTTTCGTAGGTTAATTTTCGTAGAGTTTTTTTTAAACGTTTTTTCCAAGACGGACCGAGTGGGAGGTGGGAATCGACAGTGTGGGCATCGTCTTTTTTTGTTTGGGCGCTGGAACCAGGGCCGGATCGGTGATAGGTTGGAGGTGGGAATGAGGACGAAAAAAAACCAAAAAAGGTGGGACGAAAATTGATCGGCGGAGACTACCAACTGCTCCATTAGGAGTAGAGATTAGGACAGTATTGTCAGGGACGAAGGTAGAAAAGATGAGCACGGATGTCAGCTTATGCCCACTGTAGCACATACTAGCATATACCAACGCGGCGGCACGCCGCGCCTTGTTATGGTTAATAGTGTATATACTATAGTATGTATTTAAAAAAAATCTCTTTTTATTTATTAGTCTTCGCTCAGGGTGAAATTTTATTTTGTTGGTAATAATCTGTCTTAAGTGGTCTAATAGAGGTGTGCACGCAATACTATGTTAAAATCATGTTTGCGCTCATCTGCTGATCATTTTGCTAATTGGTTGGTTACTACTTATTCATTTAATTTTTTGCATGTCTATTAAGTAACATAATTTTGGATGATTTTTTTATGAACATAAAGGCATTGTGGATGCTAAGGTGCTTTTAAAAGGGAGAGTTTTTATTGCATGAAGTAATCGATACATATTACACAAGGGAAGTACTTCTTTATATCGCATGCTAAGTTTGAGTTTGGTGGATCTTGGTGAATCATCTATGTAGTATATAAATTTTTATGTACATATCTTTTTCTTATTTTAGTTATTTCAGTTGTGGCCGCACTTCGCTGGTGCATTCGTGTGTCGGTTTTTCTATTTTGTGTGAACTTCTGTTTGTCGCCGTTCATGTTCAGAACCTGATACCAGATCTTCATGTCTTTTCACAAATTAGAAAAGATAAAGGTTCACTAAAAAAGGTAAAGGTGTATATTTTCCTTTTGAAATCTCCTAAAAAAACTTAAAAAAAACGTTTTTCCATGAACTGGATGCCCAAGTGCTGGCACACGATGTGTGGCCGTAGCGTTTTCTTCTGTGGTTTGTTTTGTCAAACTACGTTCCGTGTGACGGCATGGGATCTGTTTGCTTTTCTTTTGTCGCTGGTGGATGCAGGCTTTGATTGGGCGTCAATTTCAGAGTGATGTGAGATGTGACTACGTGCATGTGCATGGGATTGAGAGGCGAGGTAACTACGTGAATGAGTGAGTTTTGCATGGGGGTGGCCACATGGTTATAACATCATGGGATTGGAGGCGAGGTGGCTACGTGAATGAGTGAGTTTTGCATGGGGGTGGCCACATGGTTATAACGTCATGGGATTGGGAGGCGAGGTGGCTACGTGAATGAGTGCGTTTTGCATGGGGGTGGCCACATGGTTATAACATCAACGGTTTTTTTCCTTTCCATGCATACTGGTCAAAAGATCATGTGGTTTAAGCGTACACGCGCTTTTGGTTCATTTATTTTCGTTTGCATACGTAGCTACGGCTGCTTAGCATGGCGGTTTTCCTTCTTTATTCTTTTTACGCTTGAATGCGTAGGTGCTAGGATTATAGTAGTCCCAAGCATTCTCCATCACAAAAAGTCTTACTCTACTAAGTACACCATCATTCTCTCACAGCTATTTTTTTAGTTGCGTACTTAATTAGAGATGGAGTAGTACGTAAATGCTGGTCAGTAGATTTCATCATAGAGATGTAGTGGTACGTAGAGATGGAGTAGTACGTAACATGGCAGGATGAAACACTGATCGGGTAAATTCCACAGAGCAGAGCAGAGGAGAGCGGGGCCTAGTTGTCTCAATATGTTATCCATCACAGCGAATGAGGGAATAATTAGCACATTGACCGTGATGGGTGCGGAGGAACTAATTAATCCACATGCAACCGAAAGTACCTTTTTGCATGAGCTTGATGAATAGTAAAATCAAAACAAAATTAAAAAAATAAAAAATTCTAATTTTTTTGGAGAAACATTGACAAAAGTTTTAAGTGCTCGCAAAAAAAATCGTCTTGAAATCACATTACTAGAAGGCGTAGCAAAAAAAAAATTGATAGTCTGCATCCACTGGCAATAAGCTTATAGCAAGCTTATTAGCTTTGTCCTGTTTGGCGCTAAAATCCTCCAACGCTTGCTGTTACACCAGAAAGTATGCATCTGAATGCTCCAGGGACTTCCGCAGTACTTCGGCTGATCGATGTCTTTCAGCTTGTAGTTGAGACTCAATAAACCGAACTGATTCAGACAGTGAGTTTGAATAGCTTGTGCCAGCGGTACTGGCCAGTAACTTGAACACTAAACCAAGACATGATTTTGGGGTTGTTTCACTGTCTTCAAGATAGTTTTCCTTAGCTGTTTTCTCAATATATCAATCTTCATGTCTCGACCATTTTGAGACTCCTCGTCATGTCCGTAATCACATTCGGGACTCCGAACAAACTTCAGTACATCAAAAATCATAAACTCATAATATAACTGTCATCGAAACCTTAAGCGTGCGGACCCTATGGGTTCAAGAACTATGTAGACATGACCGAGAACCGTTTCCGGTCAATAACCAATAGCGGAACCTGGATGCTCATATTGACTCCTACATATTCTACGAAGATCTTTATCGGTCAAACCGCATAACAACATGCGTTGTTCCCTTTGTCATCGGTATGTTACTTGCCCGAGATTCGATCGTCGGTATCCTAACACCTAGTTCAATCTCGTTACCGGCGAGTCTCTTTACTCGTTACGTAATGCATCATTCCGTAACTAACTCATTAGCTACATTACTTGCAAGGCTTATAGTGATATGCATTACCGAGAGGGCCCAGTGATACCTCTTCGACAATCGGAGTGACAAAACCTAATATCGAAATACGCCAACTCAACATGTACCTTTGGAGACACCTGTAGAGCTCCTTTATAATCACCCAGTTACGTTGTGACATTTGGTAGCACACAAAGTGTTCCTATGGTAAACGGGAGTTGCATAATCTCATAGTTGTAGGAACATGTATAGGTCATGAAGAAAGCAATAGCAACATACTGAACGATCAAGTGCTAAGCTAACGGAATGGGTCATGTCAATCACATCATTCTACTAATGATGTGATCCCGTTAATCAAATGACAAATCATGTCTATGGTGAGGAAACATAACCATCTTTGATAAATGAGCTAGTCAAGTAGAGGCATACTAGTGACATTAAGTTTGTCTATGTATTCACACATGTATTATGTTTCCGGTTAATACAATTCTAGCATGAATAAGAAATAAATAATAACTTTATTATTGCCTCTAGGGCATATTTCCTTCAATATTCCCATATACCCTAAAAACATCAAAGACGACAATAGATCGGGAGTTCCGCCGCCGCAAGCCTCGGTAGCCACCAAAAACCAATCGGGACCCTGTTCCGGCACCCTGCCGGAGGGGGAACCCATCACAGGTGGCCATCTTCATCATCCCGGCGCTCTCCATGACGAGGAGGGAATAATTCACCCTCGGGGCTGAGGGTATGTGTTGGGTAACGTAGCAGAAATTCAAAATTTTCTACGCAACACCAAGATCAATCTATGGAGTAATCTAGCAACGAAGGGATGGGGAGTGCATCTACATACCCTTGTAGATCGCTAAGCGGAAGCGTTCAAGTGAACGGGGTTGATGGAGTCGTACTCGTCGTGATCCAAATCACCGATGATCCTAGCGCGGAACAGACGGCACCTCCGCGTTCAACACACATACGGTTGGGAGAGACATCTCCTCCTTCTTGATCTAGCAAGGGGAGGAGAGGTTGATGGAGATCCAGCAGCATGACGGCGTGGTGGTGGAAGTAGCGGGATCCCGGCAGGGCTTCGCCAAGCGCAAGCGGGGAGGAAGAGGTGTCACGGGAGGGAGGGAGGCGCCAGGGACTCAGGTGCGGCTGCCCTCCCTCCCCTCCACTATATATAGCGTCCTAGGGGGGGCGCCGGCCCCTTGTAGATCCCATCTAGGGAGGGGGGGCGGCTGCCCTAGGGGTGGCTTGGCCTCCAAGCCAAGTGGAGGCGCCCCCACCCCTTAGGGTTTCTAACCCTAGGTGTATGGGAGGCCCAAGGGGGGCGCACCAGCCCACCAGGGGCTGGTTCCCACGCCCCTTCAGCCCATGGGGCCCTCCGGGATAGGTGGCCCCACCCGGTGGACCACCGGGACCCTTCCGGTGGTCCCGGTACAATACCGATGACCCCCGAAACTTTCCCGATGGCCGAAACTTGACTTCCTATATATAAATCTTTACCTCCGGACTATTCCGGAACTCCTCGTGACATCCGGGATCTCATTCGGGACTCCGAACAACTTTCGGGTTACCGCATACTAATATCTCTACAACCCTAGTGTCACCGAACCTTAAGTGTGTAGACCCTACGGGTTCGGGAACCATGCAGACATGATCGAGACAACTCTACGGCCAATAACCAACAGCGGGATCTGGATACCCATGTTGGCTCCCACATGTTCCACGACGATCTCATCGGATGAACCACGATGTCGAGGATTCAATCAATCCCGTATTCAATTCCCTTTGTCTACCGGTATAGTACTTGCCCGAGATTCGATCGTCGGTATCCCGATATCTTGTTCAATCTCGTTACCGGCAAGTCTCTTTACTCGTTCCGTAACACATAATCCCGTGATCAACCCCTTGGTCACATTGTGCACATTATGATGATGTCCTACCGAGTGGGCCCAGAGATACCTCTCCGTCATACGGAGTGACAAATCCTAGTCTTGATTCGTGCCAACCCAACAGACACTTTCGGAGATACCCGTAGTGCACCTTTATAGCCACCCAGTTACGTTGTGACGTTTGGTACACCCAAAGCATTCCTACGGTATCCGGGAGTTGCACAATCTCATGGTCTAAGGAAATAATACTTGACATTAGAAAAGCTTTAGCATACGAACTACACGATCTTTGTGCTAGGCTTAGGATTGGGTCTTGTCCATCACATCATTCTCCTAACGATGTGATCCCGTTATCAACGACATCCAATGTCCATGGTCAGGAAACCGTAACCATCTATTGATCAACGAGCCAGTCAACTAGAGGCTTACTAGGGACATGGTGTTGTCTATGTACCCACACATGTATCTGAGTTTCCTATCAATACAATTATAGCATGGATAATAAACGATTATCATGAACAAGGAAATATAATAATAATAACTAATTTATTATTGCCTCTAGGGCATATTTCCAACAGTCTCCCACTTGCACTAGAGTCAACAATCTAGTTCACATCGCCATGTGATTAACACTCACAGGTCACATCGCCATGTGACCAACATCCAAAGTGTTTTACTAGCGTCAATAAACTAGTTCACATCATCATGTGTTTAAAACTCAATGAGTTCTAGGGTTTGATCATGTTTTGCTTGTGAGAGTGGTTTTAGTCAACGGGTCTACAACATTCAGATCCGTATGTACTTCGCAAATCTCTAGGTCATATTGTAAATGCTGCTTCCACGCTCCACTTGGAGCTATTCCAAATGGTTGCTCCACTATACGTATCCGGTTTGCTACTCAGAGTCATTCGGATACGTGTTAAAGCTTGCATCGACGTAACCCTTTATGCCGAACTCTTTATCACCTCCATAATCGAGAAACATGTCCTTATTACTCCAAGGACAATTTTGACCACTGTCCAATGATCCATTCCTGGATCACTCTTGTACCCCCTTGCCAGACACGTGGCAAGGCACATATCAGGTGCGGTACAAAGCATGACATACTATATAGAGCCTATGGCTAAGGCATAGGGGACGACATTCGTCCTTTCTCTTTCTTCTGCCGTGGTCGAGCTTTAAGTCTTAACTTCATACCTTACAACTCAGGCAAGAACTCCTTCTTTGACTGATCCATCTTGAACACCTTCAAGATCATGTCAAGGTATGTGCTCATTTGAAAGTACCATTAAGCGTTTTTGATCTATCCTTATAGATCTTGATGCTCAATGTTCAAGCAGCTTAATCCAGGTTTTCTATTGAAAAACACTTTCAAATAACCCTATATGCTTTCCAGAAATTCTACATCATTTCCGATCAACAATATGTCAACAACATATACTCATCAGAAATGCTATAGTGCTCCCGGTCACTTCTTTGAAAATACAAGTTTCTCATAAACTTTGTATAAACCTAAAATCTTTGATCATCTCATCAAAGCGTATATTCCATCTCCGAGATGCTTACTCCAGTCCTTAGAAGGACTACTGGAGCTTTGCATACTTGTTAGCATGCATCTTTCAGGATTGACAAAACCTTCTGGTTGTATCTCATACAATCTTTCCTCAAGGAAATCATCGAGGAAATAATGTTTTGACATCCTATCTGCAAGATTTCATAAATAATGCAGTAACTGCTAATACAATTCCAACAGACTCTTAGCATCTCTACGAGTGAGAAAGTCTCCCCGTAGTCAACTCCTTGAACTTGTCGGAAAACATCTTAGCGACAAGTCGAGCTTTCTAAATGGTGACATACCATCATTGTCTATCTTCCCTTTTAGAATCCATCTGTACTCAACAGCCTTACGACCATCGAGTAGTTCTTCCAAAGTCTATACTTTGTTTTCATACATGGATCCTCTCTCGGATTTTATGGCCTCGAGCCATTCGTTGGAATCCGGGCCCACCATCGCTTCTCCATAGCTCGTAGGTTCATTGTTGACTAGCAACATGACCTCCAAGACAGGATTAAGTACCACTCTGAAGTAGTACGCATCCTTGTCGACCTACGAGGTTTGGTAGTGACGTGATCTGAAGTTTCATGATCACTATCATTAGCTTCCACTTCAATTGGTGTAGGCGCTATAGGAACAACTTCCTGTGCCCTGCTACACACTAGTTGAAGTGATGGTTCAATAACCTCATCAAGTCTCCACCATCCTCCCACTCAATTCTTTCAAGAGAAAGTTTTTCTCGAGAAAGGACCCGATTCTAGAAACAATCCCTTTTGCTTCCGGAACTGAGACAGAAGGTATACCCAACTGTTTAGGGTGTCCTATGAAGATGCATTTATCCGCTTTGGGTTCGAGCTTATCAGGCTAAAACTTTTCACATAAGCGTTGCAGCCCCAAACTTTTAGGAAATGACAGCTTAGGTTTCTCTAAACCATAGTTCATACGGTGTCATCTCAACGGAATTACGTGGTGCCCTATTCAAAGTGAATGTGGTTGTCTCTAATGCCTAACCCATAAACGATAGTGGCGATAAGAGACATCATGATATGCACCATATCCAATAGGGTGCATTTATGATGTTCGGACACACCATCACACTATGGCGTTCCAGGCGGTATTGGTTGTGAAACAATTTCCACAATGTCTTAATTGTATGCCAAACTCATAATTCAGATACTCATCTCTATGATTATGTCATAGACATTTTTATCCTCCTGTCACGACGATCTCCAACTTCACTCTGAAATTACTTGAACCTTTCAACAATTCAGATTTGTGTTTCATCAAGTAAATATACTCAGTATCTACTCAAATCATCTGTGAAGTAAGAACATCGATATCCACTGTGTGCCTCAGCACTCATTGGACTGCACACATCAAATGTATTACTTCCAACAAGTTGCTTTCTTGTTCCATTTTACTGAAAACGAGGCTTTTCAGTCATCTTGCCCATGTGGTATGATTTGCATGTCTCAAGTGATTCAAAATCAAGTGAGTCCAAACGGTCCATCTGCATGGAGTTTCTTCATGCATATATACCAATAGACATGGTTCACATGTCTCAATCTTTTCAAAAACGAGTGAGTCCAAAGATCCATCAATATGGAGCTTCTTCATGCGTTTTATACCAGTATGACTTAAGTGGCAGTGCCACAAGTATGTGGTACTATCATTACTACCTTATATCTTTTGGCACGAACATGTGTATCACTACGATCGAGATTCAATAAACCATTCATTTTAGGTGCAAGACCGTTGAAGGTATTATTCAAATAAACAGAGTAACCATTATTCTCCTTAAATGAATAACCGTATTGCGATAAACATAATCCAATCATGTTTATGCTCAACGCAAACACCAAATAACAATTATTTAGGTTTAACACCAATCTCGATGGTAGAGGGAGCATGCGATGCTTGATCACATCAACCTTGGAAACACTTCCAACACACATCGTTATCTCACCTTTAGCTAGTCTCCGTTTATTCCGTAGCTCTTTTTATTTCGAGTTACTAACACTTAGCAATCGAGCCGGTATCTTAATACCCTGGTGCTACTAGGAGTACTAGTAAAGTACACATTTAATACAATGTATATCCAATATACTTCTATCGACCTTGCCAGCCTTCTCATCTATCAAGTATCTAGGGTAGTCCTGCTTCAGTGACCGTTCCCCTCATTACAGAAGCACTTAGTCTCGGGTTTGGATTCAACCTTGGGTTTCTTCACTAGAGCAGCAACTGATTTGCCGTTTCATGAAGTATCCCTTCTTGCCCTTGCCCTTCTTGAAACTAGTCACTACTAGGGAAAAGGCTAGCAGCAGCGCGGGTTTTAGATGTATCAGTAGCGCGGGTACACGCGCTACTAATAAGGCGCTACAGCTAACGCCATAGCAGTAGCGCGTGCTCACACGCGCTACTGCTACACAAGTGTAGCAGCAGCGCGGTTAGAGGAAGCTCGCTACTGCTAGTAGCGCTAGTGCGCTTTGGCTGGATGCGCTACTGCTACTGAGGCGCTGCTGCTAACTTTTATACACTCGCTACTGCTAATTTAAGTAGTTTTTTTGGCATATTTGTTTTGTATTTGAACGGGCTTTGTAGAAGAATCTTTAGCACATAGAAATGCCATCATGATACACATACAAATGCCTGCGAGACCACAAATGTAATCATAGCATGTACATACAAATAGTCTCATCATAATCATCATCCAACACAAAGTGATATCTTGTCATCATCTCGAAAATAGCGATACATGCAAGTCTCGAATACTTGCAACTACAACAACGTCATCCATCTAAACAAAGTTATACGCAAGAAGTGCTATCACTATGAGTGAGAGCGGAACTATGCAGTACATGAGGTGGCAGTTACGAGTCCTCTCTCGCGCTAGCGTGAACCTCAAGTAACTAGCTTCTCCTTCTTGTCTGCTTTTGAAGCCTTTATGGCTGGCGCCCGTGAACCCATTCACTTGCGCCTGACACTCATGCCACTCGTTGTACACCCCCGGAACCTTCCCTTTGTACACGACATAGCATTTCCATCTCGCCATCAAGAAACTAGGTACCTGTTAGAGATGCATGTTCATGAAGAGGATGTACAATCATATATATGCAACAAAATATACTAGAGCAACACCGAAAAAGAAAGGGTTAGCAACTAGATGCAACATATACAATAAGCAAATTAATTAACTAGAGGTACGCAGGTCATCGTACGCAAACTAACAAAGTAGCGTTACGCAAGTTCGGCAGGGACCGTGGACATCACAAAGTTTCATCGCTACAAAAAGTATACAAGTTCAACTGACACATATCATCATCATCGGCATCATAAATCACTAGAAGTTCCATCCTTCCATATCATCGAGGACGAACCCTAGCTTCTTGAACGGCGTGAGGTCTAGACGTTGCATGCCTATGCGAGTTCGGACGTCAGCTCGCGATATAGGGCCGTGGTGGAACATCCCCTTCTCATCGACGACTTCTTTCATGATGATCGTCGCAATGTCGCTTTGGATGCGAAAGAAGTCATCTCTAAGTTTATAATTCGCTTCTCCATGATATTCTAGCCACTTGTGGATATGATCATCATTTCTGCTGTTAATGCGAAGCTTTTGGTGATCCGTGTTGAACTGAATCATGAGATGGACGATGTAGAATCCATCCTTCTTGCTTGGTTTTGGGACATGGATGCAGGAGAAGTTAGTTTTATGCGCGAAACCCATCTTCTTGTTCCTTTGTTTCTTGATCTGCACGTGGCCACCTCTAAAGCTGAAGCCTTGGAGAGCATCATCTAGAATATTCATTATGTGGGTGTAGTCCTTTTTCTCGTAGTCTCTGGAAGGGTCAAAATACACGGCGTGGGAGACTTGCGGGTAAAGAACGATAAGGACGGCGCGCCCGTTGCTGCGGGGAAAAGACACCTCAAATTATTCCCCATAAGAGAGAGAAGGAATGATTGAAATGTACGAAAGGGTTGTCCGGAACTGACTTACTTTGGATGATAAGGCACGAGGACAATTTCCCGGTCCTTATTCTGTACCATGAAGTTTTGGAGGTATTCCCTAGCAGTTTCACGCTCAAAGTCGCCGAGACTCAAGAAAGACTCGTGCATGTAGTACGGATCCGCCACACAGATTTGCGAGACTTCTTCACTCTTCATGACGGAGCTCATATGTAGCGCAAAAAGGCGGACGATAGTAAAATCAAGCCGCCTTGTCAGAAACATCTCAAAGATATGGTCAAATCGCAGGAAGAACACCTCCGCGGGCCATGTGTCGATGTAGCACTTCCCTTCAGGCACACGAGCCGCGTATGTCGGATATCCTGGATCCTTTGAGGCTAGTAGGCTTTTCTCAGTCGACAGCACATGGTCGTGCAGTCTCCTGAGATCCCCTGATAGTGCCTCCAGCGGTTTCGGCGGTAGCATCGGCTCGCCCGTGAGATGGAACATGACCGCTACTTTCACGGGTACACGCTCTTTAGAATGCATCGTCTGGCTGCTGTGTGCTCTGGCTTGTTTGGAGGCAGTTACCTTCCCCGATCTCTTCCTCTCCTTTTTCTTGGGCACACCTTCTAGACCCTTCCTTAACCCCTGCCCCAGTGTTCCCGGGCTAAGTACTGTACGACCCTCGCGCCCGGCTAGTTGAGCCTATGTTGAGGCGGCATCTTCAGGTGTGTCCTGTGAGGATTTCATGAAGAGCGACTTTTTGCAATCCATGGTACGACCCTGCCCGGGCATATCATCCATATCCTCATTAGCAAGCTGATAGCCTGATTCGTCATATAGTTGACTCATCATATCTATGTCACAGTCATACGCGTTTGTATTGAGGTAATCCATAGGGTCGACCTTCGTCTCATCATCCATTCTCTGTTCTACAGAAGAAATTACATCAGCCAGTACTATTGCACCCCCTTCATCATGTCGTCCGCCGCTCTCACCCGGCACTACAGGAGCTGGTAATTGCGTAGGCGGGGTGGTGGTCTCCGCACATGCTTGTTGATGTGCGGTAGTTATTGGTGTGCTCTCGGCCGGCTCTAGACGAATAAGATTCTTCGGCCATAGCAGCACCCAACCCTTGCAGCTTCCAATCCGCAGCGGGGTCTCGTCGTCCGCTCCCACATGATGTACTGGAGGAGGCAAATCCTCGTGCCCTGATTTCACACTGGTCAAGCTAACCCTGAAGTGCCCAGCGGGGATCGGCTGGTTGTGGAACGTGCGTTGAGAGGGGTCCATTATCATCCCCTTTCCCACGTCCACCTTCTGGCCTTTGATCAAGTAGAGTATGGTGCACGGGGTTTCTTTTGCCTGCAAACACATATGTCTGTGGCGTAAAACAACCGAAAGGTAACAAAAATGGAATATTATATATATATATATATATATATATATATATATATATGTTGGTGCGACATGTAATTACCGTGACGGCGTCGAGCTCAGCCAAAGACGAAGGCCCACCTAGCGTGCCTGAGACTGAGGACGGGCTCCTATGAGCGGGAGCGGCTGCGAGAGGAGGCCCGGTTGCTTGAGCAAGTGATGGTGTGATGGTGTTGTTGTTCATGGAGTTGCTCGCGACGAAACTGGGCATCGGGAAATCATGTACCGTCTTGTCTGGGTTTTCCTTCGCCTAGTTGATGATAACTGGAACCAAGTTAGTAGCAAAATCATTTCTACAGCCAGTTACAGCTGCATTGACTGCCTGCTGTAGCAACTCATATTTGTCCTCGGCTGCTTTTTTCGCGTCCTCAGCTGCTTTTTTCTTGACCACAAGCTTCACCTTTGCGTCGATGTCCACCCGACTAAACTTCTTTTTCTGCTTCTTGGCCTCCGGGCCGTCGTTGTAAAACACCTTCCACGTGGTGCCGTCTCCAGCGCCGTGCACACGACCATATTGCGGCCGCTGGTCCAAAGGGAGTCCCTTAAGTTCGTTCAAGGCCCGGTTGAGAGGGGTGTCCCACTTGGGCCTCATCGGAGAAGTAGGGCTTTCGGCTGCAAGCCGGTGTTGCTTCTCCAGTAGTCTAATCAATTTCCTCGTGATCTTGTCCGTGTAAAAAACCTTTTTCTCCTTGTCCCACTTGTAGCGGGCCCTGATGAAGTCATGCTCCAAGGGGTTGGTGAACTTCGCGAAGGGGTCTGGGAGACCCGCGGCTTCACGTTCCGCGTCCTCCTTATCCCATATGGGCCTTTTACCGAGGTAGCCATGGCTTCCGAGGTGATGCTTCCCCGTGTTCCTTTGCTGAAGGCTTTTGAATTTCGCAGCCTTAGCCTTGGCTGCCTCGGTAGCGCAAGTATCCTTGAACTTTTCGAACTCCTCTTCCGTAAGTGTCGGATTTTCCTCCAGAATCTTGGACAGGGGTTCATCAGCCTCAATAGCTCGTTTCACCCTCCCTTTCCAGGAGGCCAAATCATTGCTGAACATGCCCATGGCGTGATTGTTAATCTTTTTCATCTTCGGATCATCCCACGGTTGTTCTATGTTATCATCCCGGTCGGGGAACTTGAATCTCTTGTGCAACTTCGTTAGGAGCAACTGCGTCAAATGTTCTTTACTCCTTAAGTCATCGTCGTTGATGCTCGTGCATTCCCGTAGGATGCATCCTACTTGGTTCCCATAGCACTTGCGAGGTTCTTCCGGCTCTAACGGCTCAAACTTGCCAGGTGCCATCTTTGTGATCACAAGTCGTCCAATCCCTAGTTTGTTAGGTTTTCGTATCCTCTGCTTCTTATGCTTCCTCTTTTCGGTATCGGCATCGGGGCCGGTACCTTCCCCGCCGGTACCTTCCCCACCGGTCTCGGCGCCGCCATCGGTGCCGGCGCCGTCGGTGTCGATGTCGGCGTCAGTACCATCATCGAGGCCGACCTGCAAACCTTGCTTAGCAGTCAAATACTCGAGGTACTCTTGTTCACCCTCATAATCCATCTCGTCTGCATCTTGGTCAGAAGGCCCAGTTTCTTCGTTGTCCGACATGTTTCCTATGATTAAGTGGCCTCATTTATTTCTAAAAGTATGAATAAATGAGAAATGACATAAAAAGAAATCTATGTGCCAGCACTCGATATGCCAACTATGTAGCACAAATCATGCCTTTATTCACGGGAAATTTCGGCATGACCTTTGCTAAAAAATGGACATATCGAGCGCCTGAAATTCACCGGAACGGAAATGAATCAACATTCCGGCGTAACATAGGCCACTCAGACCATTTTCCAAACATGACATGTCCAAAACATGACATATGCACATATCACATGTCCAGTTCAAATTTGCATATAAATTCAGCTAATTTTGAAACCTAGCTAAATTCATAACTAAATAGATAACCTAATTAATTAACATATCGAAGAACCCTAGCAGAGAGAGGGGGGTTTACAGAGAGTGCAGGGGCGAGGGGCAGGCCCGACGACGGCCGTCAG
>NC_041391.1:671750475-671755101 GCF_002162155.2 Triticum dicoccoides | reverse complement strand
CGGGGGCGAGCGGCGGGGTCCGGGGCTAGCACCGGCGCCGACGGAGTCGGGGGCGAGCGCCGGGGCCGGGTCGGGCGCGACGGTGCGACGGGGGAGAGAGAGTGGGGATTTGGGGGGAAATGGCGGGATGAAGCAGGGCGAGTGAGAATTTTGGGTTAAGTGGACGTAGCAGTAGCGCATTATGTCAAAACGCGCTGCTACTAACATCAGTAGCTGTAGCGGTTTAGGAAAAATGCGCTACTATTAAATTCAGTAGCTGCAGCGGTTTATGCAAAACGTGTTGCTACTACCGTCGCTACTGCCAGTTTTCCTTTTTCTTTTCCTTTATTTTATCCCACTTTTATTTCCCGAGGGCAGTGAACGAAGGGAGGGCGATATATATTGCATCATTTGACGGTTAAATATGTACGCAAAATAGGAACATATATATTACACATCATTGGACCCATGCATAATAATGGCTAAGTGTGTATACAAAATAGGAACATATATATATATATATATATATATATATATATATATATATATATATATATATATATTACACATCATTGGACCGATAACATACGTTTCCTCAGTGCTGACGTTTTTGTTTTTGAGTCAGCTTCTTTCCCTTCTTGTTTTTCGAAGAATAATTGAGCCCCTCATTGTGACTTTGCCTTTTCCATGGAGTACGATTTTTCTTAGGTAATGTAGTATTGATTCTTCTTTTGACGTATACTTCATCATCATCGTCATCTTCCCTCATTGGGTTGCCGTACTGATCATAGTCTTCCTCGTTGGCGACTCCATCCATTCCAATGATGTTCCTTTTGCCTCTCCTCACGACAACACGGCTGGGATTGCGCGGGTCAGTTATGAAGAAGCATTGTGTCACGTGCTTAGCGTGTACCCATGGCTCGTTTTTTGCGATAGCGTTCACGGTAGCACTCTTCGCGTCGGGTATAGTCATGGTAGTGAACATCCGGCTTTCTCTTTCGACATTCTTAGCCCATCTGACACGGAACATCGTCGTGTTGTGCAGTCCAGAGTAGTCAAGCTCCCAGATCTCCTCGACCCTTCCATAAAATTGTTCAGTTGCGCCGTTGTCGCTGCCGGTCATGCATTCCATCGTCACCCCTGAGTTCTGATCATCACTGTCCATATCTTTGGCCTCCGTGTAGAACGTGTATCCGTTGATATCATATGCCTGATAGGTTACGAGGTTGGGCGAGGGGCCATGTGCTAAGGCGTATATGAGCAATCCGTCCTTAGAGCCCTCCTCCGGGGGATTAGCAATAATATGCTCTTTGAACCAATGCAGGAAAGTGGAGTTGTGCTCTCTAGTAACTTCGGCGTCCGTCCTGCATACCCCCCGGTCATGATACTTCTTTGCGATAATTTCTTTGTGCAGTGCCACGAAAGGATCTACCTCGTCTAGGTGTTGTAGAACTACCAAGTTTGCTCGGTCAAAGTCGCTGCGTCGATCTGAGTATGCCACGTGCAGTTCCCTCCGACCGTTGCAGTGACCATCTCCTTCGAGCCTCCCATCGTGCTTGTTAACGGGCAAACCAACACTAACACCAGGCGGCTGGTCTGCGCCATATAGAAAATTCTCATAGAAAGAGATGCACTCTTGTGCCAAATAGCCCTGGACGATGCTTCCATCCGGACGGGACATGTTACAAACGAATCCTTTGATGATCCCATTCATCCTCTCAAATGGCATCATGTTGTGCAGGAATGACGGCCCCAGGTCTATTATGTCATCCACAATATGGACACACAGATGCACCATCACGTCGAAGAACGCGGGCGGGAAGTACATCTCAAGCTCATTCAGTATCACAACGATCTCTTCCTGTAGCCTTTGGAGCTGCTTCACACTGATCGACTTTCGAGAGATGACGTCGAAAAAGTTGCAGAGACCAATAAGCGTGTCACGGACGTGCTTGTCCATTATCCCTCTAAGGGCAACAGGTAGTATCTGCGTCATCATCACATGACAGTCATGAGACTTCATCCCACTGAACCATTTCTTGTCCGTGTCTAGATATCTGCTTATCTTGCCACAGTAACCGGAACTAACTTTGACTCCGGTAAGGCACTTAAAGAATTGATTGATCTCAGCCTGACTTAAGGTGAAGCAAGAAGGGGGGCAATAATCCTCTTTCTTTATTTTCTTGCCCTTCTTCTCCCGTGCCTCTGTCTCCGTCTCTGTCTCGTCTGACATTTTACGGGGTGGCATGTGCAGATCTTCCCTGATTTTCAAATCTTGCAAGTCTTTTCTTGCCTTTGGCCCATCCTTGGTCTTATCCGGCATGTTCATCAGTGTTGCGAGCAAGCTCTCAAGGACATTCTTACAGATATGCATTTGATCAAGGCAATGAGGTGTATCGAGTTTGTGCCAGTACTCCAAGTCCCAGAACACAGACCTCGTCTTCCATACCTTCAGCAGCGGCTCCGGCGCCTTTCTCACCGTCTTTCCCGGCGCGGGGCACTCCTTCCAGTTTTTCAACAGCTCATCGATTTCGGCACCGCTCCGCTTACGTGGAGGTCCTCGATGCTCAGCGTGACCATTGGATAGATCTCCACGGTTTCTCCACGGGTCGTCCTGTTCAAGCCATCTTCGATGCCCCATGTACACGATTTTCCCAGACCCGCCATCTTTCCTTGACGTTAGCTGCTGAGACGTCGTATCATCCATGCACCGCGTGCATCCGCAATATCCATGGCACACCTGGCCTGCCACATATCCGTAACCGAGATAGTCCTGCACTGTCATGATCAGCGCGGCTCTCATGTTGAAATACTCACCTTTGCTGGCGTCCCATGTCTTGGCCGGTGTTTTCCATAACGTGTCTAACTCCTCTTGAAGTAGCCCCAGATAAAATTAATATTATTTCCTGGTTGTTTCGGCCCTTGAATAAGCATGCTCATGTGAATGTACTTCGATTCCATGCACAAGCAGGGGGGGAGGTTGTACATCCATACAAACACGGGCCATGTGCTATGGTTGGTGTTCTGGTTGCCAAACGGATTCATGCCATCGGTACACGCGCCGAGCACGATGTTCCTTGCATCACATTCAAAATACCGATAGAAGCTGTTCAACGCTCTCCACTGGCTTCCATCCTTCACGTGTCTCAGCTTTGGATCATCTCCATCGTCGGGCTTCTTCCTCTCCGCGTGCCAGCGCATTAGCTTAGCTTCCTTGGGATCTACAAAATACCTCTGGAGACGGGGAGTGATCAGTAAGTACCATACAACTTTCTGGGGACATTTCTTCCCGGCCTTCTTGTATCGAGAAGCATTGCACACCGGACAACTTGTTTTTTCCGCGTGCTCCTTCCGATAAATTATGCAATCGTTGATGCATGCATGGTATCTAACGTGTGGCAGATCAAGAGGGCACACGATCTTCTTGGCCTCATCAACACTAGTAGGACATAGATTACCCGCGGGAAGAACATCCTTTAGTTACTTGATATGCTCATCGAGGCTAGTGTCGGTCCATTTGTTTTCAGCCTTCGTCTTCAGGAGTTGGAGCGTGAAACTCAAGCGGGTCACCTCAGGATTGCAACCATCATACAATGGAGTGTTCGAGTCTACCACCAGTTGCTCCAGCTTAGCCTCCTCTCTAGAAGCAGCTCTCTCAGTACTCGTCTCCTTGCGAAGCAATGCTTGAACATGAGGGTCCCGCACAATTGAACTTAGCATCGACGAACTCTGCTGCGTGGAGTCCATGTCGTTCTCTCCGCCACCATGTCCGACCCCTTCTCCTCCGCCATGTCCGGCCCCTTCTCCGCCGCCATGTCCGGCCTCTTCCCCGCCGCCATTATCGATCATCTCTTCATCTTGCCCCGTGTCATCATTGCCTGCCCCGTCGGCATCCTCAACATCGTCATCATCATCTTCAATTATCCACCGAGTATAGCCATCCATGAAACCAGTCATGAGCAGGTGCGCTTCGACACGACCATCGTCATGGGGGCCGAGCCAAACTATTCCTTTGCATTTTCGACACGGACATAAAACCTCAGTCCGGTTATTTTCTTTCATGTCCCGCACCGCCGACCGCAACCACCTGTCCACCATCGTTCCACTGACCATCGTCAACTCTGCACGGTAATAATAAACAAATTGATTATAAAAATGCATGCATGCATCAAAGTCATAAATTTTTTTGGCATGACCTTCCCTAAAAATAGGACATATATGGATCTAGAGTTTGTCCGGAATTCGCCGAAACAGAAATAAATTGACATTTTGGCAAAACATAGGCAACTCAAAAGCACAATTTGGCGGTGTCAACTCATGCCACACACACAATTTCCACAAACATATCACACACACATAAACATATTTCCATTTTGCAAAAGCATGAAATTTTCATCACCTCTATCTCGATCGAGATCGAGCACACGATGGAGATGATGTTGTAGGGAGATCAAAAGTGCACAAAGCTCTTCTTGACAAAGATAGATCTAGTTAGGGGGCAAATAGGTCACTTAACTAAATCCTACATCTACCTAGCTACCTAATTTGGGAGGAGACAACTTCAACTAGTGGAGGGGGAAGGAAAAAGAGAAAGGAGATGCATTAATGGAGGTGGTGTAGTTATGTAGGAGTAATGAAGAGAGAGAA
>NC_041391.1:671747262-671750189 GCF_002162155.2 Triticum dicoccoides | reverse complement strand
GAGAAAGGAGATGCATTAATGGAGGTGGTGTAGTTATGTAGGAGTAATGAATAGAGAGAAAGGTGGATAGAAGAGAGAGAGAGAGAGTAATGGGGGAGAAGTATTGAGGAGAAGA
The DNA here is from genome assembly GCF_002162155.2 of Triticum dicoccoides. Taxonomy (NCBI): domain Eukaryota; kingdom Viridiplantae; phylum Streptophyta; class Magnoliopsida; order Poales; family Poaceae; genus Triticum; species Triticum dicoccoides. Next base: position 671,750,074 of record NC_041391.1, on the reverse strand, counting down.
AGAAGAGTGAGAGTGGGAGCATGTGGTGGAGGTAGGGGAAGGGAAGAGAGGAGGGGGAGGTAGGGGGAAGGGAAGAGAGGAGGGGGAGGGGAGGGACGGGTGGGGAAAGGTGTTGTGTTGGTGCGGGTTAGCAGTAGCGCGGGATCTAAAACGCGCTGCTGCTAAGGAATTAGCAGCAGCGTGCTTTGGGATACAGCGCTACTGCTAACTGGGACAAAAAAGTGTGGCAATTTGAAATTTACCAGTAGCGATCTCGGAAAAAGCGCGCTACTACTACATACTTAGCAGTAGCGTGGTTCTTGCGACCGCGCTACTGCTACTTAGAGTTAGGTGAATACCGCCGGTCGATATTTGTAGCAGCGCGTTTTAGGCCGAGCGCGCTACTGCTAAATCCTTATCAGCAATGAGTTTACAGAACACGCGCTACTACTAGTTAGCAGCAGCGCTCCTTTTTGAGCCACGCTGCTGCTAAGATTCTGTATATAAGCTTTTCCCTAGTAGTGAGTGGTTTTAACTAACCATCAACAATTGATGCTCCTTCTTGATTTCTACTTTCGCGGTGTCAAACATCACGAATAGCTCAAGGATCATCTATCCCTGATATGTTATAGTTCATCACGAAGCTCTAGCAGCTTGGTGGCAATGACTATGGAGAACCATCACTATCTCATCTGGAAGATTAACTCCCACTCGATTCAAGTGATTGTACTACTCAGACAATCTAAGCACATGCTCAATGATTGAGCTTTTCTCTCTTAGTTTGCAGGTTAAGAAACTTGTCGGAGGTCTCATACCTCTTGACGTGGGCACGAGCCTGAAATCCTAATTTCAGCTCTTGGAACATCTCATATGTTCTGCGACGTTTCAAAAATGTCTTCACTGCCTCAATTCTAAACCATTTAACATTACGCACTGAACTATCACGTAGTCATCAAAGCGTGTATGTCAGATGTTCACAACATCCACAAATCACGTTCGAGGTTCAGCACACCGAGCGGTGCATTAAGGACATAAGCCTTCTACGAAGCAACGAGGACAATCCTTAGTTTACGGACTTAGTCCGCATAATCGCTACTATCAACTTTCAACTGAATTTTCTCTAGGAACATATCTAAAACAGTAGAACTAAAGCGCGAGCTACGACATAATTGTTGGGGAACGTAGTAATTTCAAAAAAATTCCTACGCACATGCAAGATCATGGTGATGACATAGCAACGAGAGAGGAGAGTGTTTGTCCACGTACCCTCGTAGACCGTAAGCGGAAGCGTTATCACAACGCGGTTGATGTAGTCGTACGTCTTCACGATCCGACCGATCCAAGCACCGAACGTACGGAGCCTCCGAGTTCAGCACACGTTCAGCTCGATGACGATCTCCGGCCTCCGATCCAGCCGAGCTCCGGAGATGAGTTCCGTCAGCACGACGGCGTGGTGACGATGATGATGTTCTACCGGCGCAGGGCTTCGCCTAAACTCCGCGACGATATGACCGAGGTGGAATATGGTGGAAGGGGGCACCGCACACGGCTAAGGAACGATCCGTAGATCAACTTGTGTGTCTATGGGGTGCCCCCTGCCCCCGTATATAAAGGAGGGAGGGGGGAGGCCGGCCGGCCCCTTTGGGCGCGCCAAGGGAGGAGGAATCCTCCTCCTAGTAGGCGTAGGATTCCTCCTTTCCTACTCCTACTAGGAGGGGAAAGGAAGGGGGAGAGGGGGGAAGGAAAGGGGGGCACCGCCCACCCTCCTAGTCCAATTCGGACCAGAGGGAGAGGGGGCGCGCGGCCCACCCTGGCCGCCCCTCTCTCTTCCCACCTAGGCCCATGTGGCCCATTAACTCTCCCGGGGGGTTCCGGTAACCCCCCTGGCACTCCGGTTTTCTCCGAAATCACCCGGAACCTTTCCGGTGTCCGAATATAGTCGTCCAATATATCAATCTTTATGTCTCGACCATTTAGAGACTCCTCGTCATGTCCGTGATCACATCCGGGACTCTGAACAAACTTCGGTACATCAAAACTTATAAACATACGTTGTTCCCTTTGTCATCGGTATGTTACTTGCCCGAGATTTGATCGTCGGTATCCAATACCTAGCTCAATCTCTGTAACGCCCCGGTTTTGATGCGCCAGGTGTCTGCCAGTTATTCGTCGTCGTTGCCATGTCATTTGCTTGCGTGTTGCATATTGCCATGTCATCATCTGCATTTCATATCATGTCATCATGTGCATCTCATTTTGCATACGTGTTCTTCTCATCCATCCGAGCATTTTCCCCGTTGTCCGTTTTGCAATCCGGCACTCCTATGTCATCCGGCGTCCCCTTTTTGCCTCTTCTCTTGTGCGGGTGTTAAACTTTCTCGGAATGGCCCGAGGTTTGCCAAGCGGCCTTGGTATAGCACCAGTAGACCGCCTGTCAAGTTTCGTGCCATTTGGAGGTCGTTTGCTACTCCAACGGTTAACCGGCTAACCGCAAAGGCCTCTTTTGTTTGCAGCCCAACACCCCTTCCAAAGTGGCCCAAAACCCATCTAACTCCCCTCCATGCTCTCGGTCATTCGATCACGATCGCGTGGCCGAAAACCGCTCCACATTTGGACTCTCCTAGCTCCCTCTACCTATTTAAACACCTCCCCTGTCCAAATCCGGGTCCCGAAACCCTAATTTCCTCCGTCTGCGCCACTGGACATGTCCGCCGCCCGTCGGACGTCTTCGCGCCGCCGCCCGCAGCCAACGGGCGGGTGACACGTGGCCTCCGCCTCCGTGCACCGCCGCCTGGGCCGCGGGGCCCGCAGCCGGCCCGCTCGGCCCGCGCGC
>NC_041391.1:671707838-671746817 GCF_002162155.2 Triticum dicoccoides | reverse complement strand
CAGCCTCCTCCGGCGACCCCCGTCTCCGCCGCCGCGGATCCGGCCCTCCCCGGCCCCGATCCGCGCCGCCCGCCTCGTCCTGTCGCCGGATCCATCCGCCCCGGCCTCCCCGACGTCTTCCCCGAGCTCCGGCCACCTCCTCCCGCAACTCCGGCGAGATCCCGACGTGCATCAAAAACCGTGCAGATCTGGAGGTTGTCCCGAAATGCCTAAGTCCCAGTTTTCTGACATAATCATGCCATGTTCGTCATGCCGTATCTCTGCATTCGTAGCTCCGTTTCATGTGTGTAATATGTCAAATTGTTCGCCTCAACGAGTGCTTCATTTAATTCCATTGCATCATTTTCATTTGAGCTCATCTTGATGCCCGAAATGCTGTTGGAAGAGTGCATGTTGATGTTAATCTGCTGAAACTGTTATAACTTGCTCATTTGTCATTTTTGCCATGATTAATGTGTGCATCCTATGAGGTTGATGTCTACATGTGTTTTGATCTATGACATGCCATCTTTCCAGGGGTATTAACCATATATTTTTGTGAGTTGTGTGCTGAGTGTATTAAGCTTGTTAAGTAGGCTACTTGTTGTTGCTGTTTTGCTAGACAGATTCTGTTATATTTTGTTGCTATGTAAACATGTTGCTACTAATCATTCTATGCATAATCTGGAGATGTTCTATAAACATGTTTTGATCTACATGTCATCCTCTATCCATACATGCCCCTGGTTGCATTTATAGCCTGTTGGAACATGTTCATATCTTGCTCCAAAGTTGCTTGATAATGTTGCTGTCAGCCTGTTTACATTAAGTTCAGTTGTTTCCATGTGTTTTCCTAGTGATCCATGAATCCTATGACCTTGCTCTTGCCATGCTTAGATTCATAAACATGTCTTCTTGCTGGTGGTTGCCTTGCCATGCCATGTATTGCTCTGTAGTGAGTGGTTCAAGCTCACCAACATGCCTACTTAATGTTGTTTCTGCCATGTTTGAATCTGTAATATAACTTGCCATGTTTACATGGGTGCCATCATATTTTCTGTGCCTTTTTGGCTCATGGTCAGTAAGGGACTTTTGATCTATGCAATTAGTAGATTCATGCCATGCCTTTGTTTGCCATGATATGTTCCTGCAACATGTTGTTCGATAGCTCTAAACATTGCAACCTGATGTTATTTCCTGATAAGTCTGAAACTGTTATTATTTGCAATCTTACCATGTGTTTTGGAGCATGTTCTAGTGATTTCTGGAGATAAATCAGTGTGCATGTTTTGTTATGCTTTACCAGTACTTCATGCCCATGCCTTGTGTTATTATATTGGGGTGCTGTAACATGTTGTTTTGATGCTTGTAAGATGCCTAGTTGCTGTTTTGGACAGATTGTTGCTATGACTTGTATAGTGTGTGTGTGTGTTGCTCCGTTGCTCCGTTTTGAGTGTGCTCTATATGAAACTTGCTCGATTTTGCATGTAGCTTCATATTATCATGTTGCATCCTTGTTTTGAGGTGTTTGCTTGATGTTTGCATGCATTTTGCACCAATGCCATGTTTAACTTGTTTTGCTCATATCTTCTAGACCGTAGCTCCGAATCTAATGAACTTTATATGTAACTTGACTACAATTTCGTGTAGATCATCTTGGTGCATCTTAACTTGCTGTTTAACAACTTGAATATAAGGTTTATTCAGTTCTGGACCAATTTCGAAATATGCATATGAGGACTTACCGGAATTGTTATATGTTGTTTCCGGCCTCATTTAAACTTGTTTTGATGTGTTGTTCTTGTTTGCATCATCTCTTGCCATGAGTAGCCTCATCTAGCTTTCTCATGCATCATGCTTGTTGTGCATCATGCCTTGTTCATGTGTGGTGTGTTTACCTATGTTGTGTGCTTCTTCTTGTTAGTTCCTGTTTCGTTGCGATCGTGAGGATTCGTTCGTCTACGCTTGGTTCGTCTTCGTGGCTTCATCTTCTTCATGGACTCGTTCTTCTTCCTTGCGGGAATTCAGGCAAGATGACCGCTACCCTGGATCTCACTACTATCATTGCTATGCTAGTTGCTTCGTTCTATCGCTATGCTGCGCTACCTATTACCTGTTTATCAAGCCATCCCATATTGCCATGAACCTCTAACCTTTGACACCATTCCTAGCAAACCATTGCTTGGCTATGTTACCGCTTTTGCTCAGCCCCTCTTATAGTGTTGCTAGCTGCAGGTGAAGTTGAAGATTTCTCCATGGTGGACAGGGTTTATGTTGGGATATCACAATATCTCTTATATTATTAATGCATCTATATACTTGGTAAAGGGTGGAAGGCTCGGCCTTATGCCTGGTGTTTTGTTCCACTCTTGCCGCCCTAGTTTCCGTCATACCGGTGTTATGTTCCCGGATTTTGCGTTCCTAACGCGGTCGGGTGACTTATGGGACCCCCCTGACAATTCGCTTTGAATAAAACTTGTCCAGCAAGGCCCAACCTTGGTTTTACCATTTGCCTCACCACCACCTACTTTTCCCTTGGGAGTCGCTCTCTTGAGGGTCATCTTTATCTTAGCCCCCAGGGCCAATGCTTGTCTAAGTGTTGGTCCAAACTAGAGCACCGTGCGGGACCATTCCTTGGGAACTTGGATTCGTCGATACCTGTACGCTTCGCTTATCCGGTGTTGCCCTGAGAACGAGATATGTGCAGCTCCTATCGGGATTGTCGGCGCATCGGGCGGCTTTGCTAGTCTTGTTTTACCATTGTCGAAATGTCTTGTAAACCGGGATTCCGAGACTGATCGGGTCTTCCTGGGAGAAGGTCTATTCCTTCGTTGATCGCGAGAGCTTGTCATGGGCTAAGTTGGGACACCCCTGCAGGGTATAAACTTTCGAGACCCGTGCCCGCGGTTATGTGGCAGATGGGAATTTGTTAATGTCCGGTTGTAGATAACTTGACACCAGATCCGAATTAAAACGCATCAACCGAGTGTGTAGCCGTGATGGTCTCTTCTCGGCGGAGTCCGGGAAGTGAACACGGTTTCTGGGTTATGTTCGACGTAACTAGGTGTTCAGGATCACCTCTTGATCATTGCTAGATTCACGACCGTTCCTTTGTTTCTCTTCTCGCTCTCATTTGCGTATGTTAGCCACCATATATGCTTAGTCGCTGCTGCAACCTCACCACTTTACCCCTTCCTTTTCCCATTAAGCTTTGCTAGTCTTAATACCCATGGTAATGGGATTGCTGAGTCCTCGTGGCTCACAGATTACTACAACAACAGTTGCAGGTACAGGTTATGCGATGATCATGACGCGAGAGCGATGCTTGCTTGCGTTGAGTTCTTCTTCTGCTTCTTCTTTGATCAGGGGATAGGTTCCAGGTCGGCAGCCTGGGCTAGCAGGGTGGATATTGTTTGAGTTTCTGTTTATGATTCGTCCGTAGTCGGATGTTGTTCTTGTATGTTGTATTGTTGTATTCATGTGGCATTGTATGCCTTATGTATGTATCCCCATCTATTATGTAATGTTGATGTAATGATATCCACCTTGCAAAAGCGTTCCAATATGCGGGTCTATCCTTGGTGGGACCTTCGAGTTCCTTTTGGATAGGGTCGCATATTGGGCGTGACAATCTCGTTACCGGCAAGTCTCTTTACTCGTTCCGTAATACATCATCTCACAACTAACTCATTAGTTACATTCTTGCAAGGCTTAGGTGATGAGTATTACCGAGAGGGCCCAGAGATACCTCTCCGACAATCGGAGTGACAAATCCTAATCTCGAATTATGCCAACCCAACATGTACCTTCGGAAACACTTGTAGAGCACCTTTATAATCACCCAGTTACGTTGTGACGTTTGGTAGCACACAAAGTGTTCTTCCGGTAAACGTGAGTTGCACAATCTCATAGTTGTAGGAACTTTGTATAAGTCATGACGAAAGCAATAGCAGTATACTAAACGATCAAGTGCTAGGCTAACGGAATGGGTCATGTCAATCACATCATTCTTCTAATGATGTGATCCCACTAATCAAATGACAACACATGTCTATGGTTAGGAAACATAACCATCTTTGATTAATGAGCTAATCAAGTAGAGGCATACTAGTGACTATAGTTTTGTCTATGTATTCACACATGTATCATATTTCCGGTTAATACAATTCTAGCATGAATAATAAACATTTATCATGATATGTGGAAATAAATAATAACTTTATTATTGCCTCTAGGGCATATTTCCTTCAGTCTCCCACTTGCACTAGAGTCAATAATCTAGATTACATAGTAATGATTCTAACACCCATGGAGTCTTGGTGCTGATCATGTTTTGCTCGTGAGAGAGGCTTAGTCAACGGGTCTGCAACATTCAGATCCGTATGTATCTTGCAAATATCTATGTCTCCCACTTGGACTTGGTCCCGAATGGAATTGAAGCGTCTCTTGATGTGCTTGGTCCTCTTGTGAAATCTGGATTCCTTTGCCAAAGCAATTGCACCAGTATTGTCACAGAAGATCTTCATTGGTCCCGATGCACTAGGTATGACACCTAGATCGGAAATGAACTCCTTCATCCAGACTCCTTCATTTGCTGCTTTAGAAGCAGCTATGTACTCCGCTTCACATGTAGATCCCGCCACGACGCTTTGTTTAGAACTGCACCAACTTATAGCTCCACCGTTTAATATAAACACGTATCTGGTTTGCGATTTAGAATCGTCCGGATCAGTGTCAAAGCTTGCATCGACGTAACCATTTACGACTAGCTCTTTGTCACCTCCATATACGAGAAACATATCCTTAGTCCTTTTCAGGTATTTCAGGATGTTCTTGACCGCTGTCCAGTGATCCACTCCTGGATTACTTTGGTACCTTCCTGCCAAGCTTATTGCTAAGCATACGTCAGGTCTGGTACACAGCATTGCATACATGATAGAGCCTATGGCTGAAGCATAGGGAACATTTTTCATTTTCTCTCTATCTTCTGCTATGGTCGGGCATTGAGTTTGACTCAACTTCACACCTTGTAGCACAGGCAAGAATCCTTTCTTTGCCTGATCCATTTTGAATTTTTTCAAAATTTTGTCAAGGTATGTGCTTTGTGAAAGTCCTATTAAGCGTCTTGATCTATCTCTATAGATTTTGATGCCCAATATGTAAGCAGCTTCACCGAGGTCTTTCATTGAAAAACTTTTATTCAAGTATCCCTTTATGCTATCCAGAAATTCTATATCATTTCCAATTAATAATATGTCATCAACATATAAAACTAGAAATGCTACAGAGCTCCCACTCACTTTCTTGTAAATACAGGCTTCTCCAAAAGTCTGTATAAAACCATATGCTTTGATCACACTATTAAAGCGTTTATTCCAACTCCGAGATGCTTGCACCAGTCCATATATGGAACGCTGGAGCTTGCACACTTTGTCAGCACTTTTTGGATCAACAAAACCTTCCGGCTGCATCATATACAACTCTTCTTCTAGAAATCCATTCAAGAATGCAGTCTTGACATCCATTTGCCAAATTTCATAATCATGAAATGAAGCAATAGCCAACATGATTCGGACAGACTTAAGCATCGCTACGGGTGAGAAAGTCTCATCGTAGTCAACCCCTTGAACTTGTCGAAAACCTTTCGCAACAAGTCGAGCTTTATAGACAGTAACATTACCATCAGCGTTAGTCTTCTTCTTAAAGATCCATTTATTCTCAATGGCTTGCCGATCATCAGGCAAGTCAACCAAAGTCCATACTTTGTTTTCATACATGGATCCCATCTCAGATTTCATGGCCTCTAGCCATTTTGCGGAATCTGGGCTCATCATCGCTTCCTCATAGTTCGTAGGTTCATCATGGTCAAGTAACATGACTTCCAGAATAGGATTACCGTACCACTCTGGTGCGGATCTTACTCTGGTAGACCTACGAGGTTCAGCAGAAACTTGATCTGAAGGTTCATGATCAATATCATTAGCTTCCTCACTAATTGGTGTAGTTGTCACGGGAACCGGTTCTCGTGATGAACTACCTTCCAATAAGGGAGTAGATACAGTTATCTCATCAAGTTCTACTTTCCTCCCACTCACTTCTTTAGAGAGAAACTCCTTCTCTAGAAAGGATCCATTCTTAGCAACCAATGTCTTGCCTTCGGATCTGTGATAGAAGGTGTACCCAACAGTCTCTTTTGGGTATCATATGAAGACACATTTCTCCGATTTGGGTTTGAGCTTATCTAGTTGAAGTTTCTTCACATAAGCATCGCAGCCCCAAACTTTAAGAAATGACAACTTTGGTTTCTTGCCAAACCACAGTTCATAAGGCGTCGTCTCAACGGATTTTGATGGTGCCCTATTTAACGTGAATGCGGCCGTCTCTAAAGCATAACCCCAAAATGATAGCGGTAAATCGGTAAGAGACATCATAGATCGCACCATATCAAGTAAAGTACGATTACGACGTTCGGACACATCATTTCGTTGTGGTGTTCCAGGTGGCATGAGTTGAGAAACTATTCCGCATTGTTTCAAATGTAAACCAAACTCGTAACTCAAATATTCTCCTCCACGATCAGATCGTAGAAACTTTATTTTCTTGTTACGATGATTTTCTACTTCACTCCGAAATTTTTTGAACTTTTCAAATGTTTCAGACTTGTGCTTCATTAAGTAGATATACCCATATCTGCTCAAATCATCTGTGAAGGTGAGAAAATAACGATATCCGCCACGAGCCTCAACATTCATCAGACCACATACATCTATATGTATGATTTCCAACAAATCTGTTGCTCTTCCCATAGTTCCGGAGAACGGTGTTTTAGTCATCTTGCCCATGAGGCACGGTTCGCAAGTACCAAGTGATTCATAATCAAGTGATTCCAGAAGTCCATCAGTATGGAGTTTCTTCATGCGTTTTACACCGATATGACCTAAACGGCAGTGCCACAAATAAGTTGCACTATCATTATCAACTCTGCATCTTTTGGCTTCAACATTATGAATATGTGTATCACTACTATCGAGATTCAATAAAAATAGACCACTCTTCAAGGGCGCATGACCATAAAAGATATTACTCATATAAATAGAACAACCATTATTCTCTGATTTAAATGAATAACCGTCTCGCATCAAACAAGATCCAGATATAATGTTCATGCTCAACGCAGGCACCAAATAACAATTATTCAGGTCTAAAACTAATCCCGAAGGTAGATGTAGAGGTAGCGTGCCGACCGCGATCACATCGACTTTGGAACCATTTCCCACGCGCATCGTCACCTCGTCCTTGGCCAGTGCTCGCTTATTCCGTAGTCCCTGTTTCAAGTTGCAAATATTAGCAACAGAACTAGTATCAAATACCCAGGTGCTACTATGAGCTCTAGTTAGGTACACATCAATAACATGTATATCACATATACCTTTGTTCACTTTGCCATCCTTCTTATCCGCCAAATACTTGGGGCAGTTCCGCTTCCAGTGACCAGTGTGCTTGCAGTAGAAGCACTCAGTTTCAGGCTTAGGTCCAGACTTGGGTTTCTTCTCTTGAGCAGCAACTTGCTTGCCGTTCTTTTTGAAGTTCCCCTTCTTCTTCCCTTTGCCCTTTTTCTTGAAACTAGTGGTCTTGTTGACCATCAACACTTGATGCTCCTTCTTGATTTCTACCTCCGCGGCTTTCAGCATCGCGAAGAGGTCGGGAATAGTCTTGTTCATCCCTTGCATATTATAGTTCATCACAAAGCTCTTGTAGCTTGGTGGCAATGATTGGAGAATTCTGTCAATGACACTATCATCAGGAAGATTAACTCCCAGTTGAATCAAGTGATTATTATACCCAGACATTCTGAGTATGTGTTCACTGACAGAACTATTCTCCTCCATCTTGCAGCTATAGAACTTATTGGAGACTTCATATCTCTCAATCCGGGCATTTGCTTGAAATATTAACTTCAACTCCTAGAACATCTCATATGCTCCATCACGTTCAAAACGTCGTTGAAGACCCGGTTCTAAGCCGTAAAGCATGGCACACTGAACTATAGAGTAGTCATCAGCTTTGCTCTGCCAGACGTTCTTAACGTCGTCAGTTGCATTAGCAGCAGGCCTGGCACCCAGCGGTGCTTCCAGGACGTAACTCTTCTGTGCAGCAATGAGGATAATCCTCAGGTTACGGACCCAGTCCGTGTAATTGCTACCATCATCTTTCAACTTTGCTTTCTCAAGGAACGCATTAAAATTCAACGGAACAACAACACGAGCCATCTATCTACAAACAAATATAGACAAGCAAGATACTATCAGGTACTAAGTTCATGATAAATTTAAGTTCAATTAATCATATTACTTAAGAACTCCCACTTAGACAGACATCTCTCTAGTCATCTAAGTGATCACGTGATCCAAATCAACTAAATCATAACCGATCATCACGTGAGATGGAGTAGTTTTCAATGGTGAACATCATTATGTTGATCATATCTACTATATGATTCACGCTCGACCTTTCGGTCTCCGTGTTCCGAGGCCATATCTGCATATGCTAGGCTCGTCAAGTTTAACCTGAGTATTCTGCGTGTGCAAAACTGGCTTGCACCCGTTGTAGATGGATGTAGAGCTTATCACACCCGATCATCACGTGGTGTCTCGGCACGACGAACTTTGGCAACGGTGCATACTCAGGGAGAACACTACTTGATAATTTTAGTGAGAGATCATCTTAAAATGCTACCGTTAATCAAAGCAAGATAAGATGCATAAAGGATAAACATCACATGCAATCAATATAAGTGATATGATATGGCCATCATCATCTTGTGCTTGTGATCTCCATCTCCGAAGCACCGTCGTGATCACCATCGTCACTGCCGCGACACCTTGATCTCCATCGTAGCATCGTTGTCGTTCACGCCATCTATTGCTTCTACGACTATCGCTACCGCTTAGTGATAAAGTAAAGCAATTACAGGGCGTTTGCATTTCATACAATAAAGCGACAACCATATGGCTCCTGCCAGTTGCCGATAACTTCGGTTACAAAACATGATCATCTCATACAATAAAATATAGCATCACGTCTTGACCATATCACATCACGACATGCCCTGCAAAAACAAGTTAGACGTCCTCTACTTTGTTGTTGCAAATTTTACGTGGCTTCTACGGGCTTAGCAAGAACCGTTCTTACCTACGCATCAAAAACCACAACGATAGTTCGTCAAGTTGGTGTTGTTTTAACCTTCGCAAGGACCGGGCGTAGCCACACTCGATTCAGCTAAAGTGAGAGAGACAGACACCCGCCAGTCACCTTTAAGCACGAGTGCTCGTAACGGTGAAACCAGTCTCGCGTAAGCGTACGCGTAATGTCGGTCCGGGCCGCTTCATCTCACAATACCGCCGAACCAAAGTATGACATGCTTGTAAGCAGTATGACTTGTATCGCCCACAACTCACTTGTGTTCTACTCGTGCATATAACATCAACGCATAAAACCTAGGCTCTGATGCCACTGTTGGGGAACGTAGTAATTTCAAAATATTTCCTACGCACACGCAAGATCATGGTGATGACATAGCAACGAGAGAGGAGAGTGTTTGTCCACGTACCCTCATAGACCGTAAGCAGAAGCGTTATCACAACGCGGTTGATGTAGTCATACGTCTTCACGATCCGACCGATCCAAGCACCGAACGTATGGAGCCTCCGAGTTCAGCACACGTTCAGCTCGATGACGATCTCTGGCCTCCGATCCAGCCGAGCTCCGGAGATGAGTTCCGTCAGCACGACGGCGTGGTGACGATGATGATGTTCTACCGGCGCAGGGCTTCGCCTAAACTCCGCGACGATATGACCGAGGTGGAATATGGTGGAAGGGGGCACCGCACACGGCTAAGGAACGATCCGTAGATCAACTTGTGTGTCTATGGGGTGCCCCTGCCCCCGTATATAAAGGAGGGAGGGGGAGGCCGGCCGGCCCCTTTGGGCGCGCCAAGGGAGGAGGAATCCTCCTCCTAGTAGGAGTAGGATTCCTCCTTTCCTACTCCTACTAGGAGGGGAAAGGAAGGGGGAGAGGGGGGAAGGAAAGGGGGGCGCCCCCCCCTCCTAGTCCAATTCGGACCAGAGGGAGAGGGGGCGCGCGGCCCACCCTGGCCGCCCCTCTCTCTTCCCACCTAGGCACATGTGGCCCATTAACTCTCCCGGGGGGTTCCGGTAACCCCCCCCCCCCGGCACTCCGGTTTTCTCCGAAATCACCCGGAACCTTTCCGGTGTCCGAATATAGTCGTCCAATATATCAATATTTATGTATCGACCATTTCGAGACTCCTCGTCATGTCCGTGATCACATCCGGGACTCCGAACAAACTTCGGTACATCAAAACTTATAAACTCATAATAAAACAGTCATCGAAACGTTAAGCGTGCGGACCCTACGGGTTCGAGAACTATGTAGACATGACCTAAAACCATTCTCGGTCAATAACCAATAGCGGGTCCTGGATGCCCATATTGGTTCCTACATATTCTACGAAGATCTTTATCGGTCAAACCGCATAACAACATACGTTGTTCCCTTTGTCATCGGTATGTTACTTGCCCAAGATTTGATCGTCGGTATCCAATACCTAGTTCAATCTCGTTACCGGCAAGTCTCTTTACTCGTTCCGTAATACATCATCTCACAACTAACTCATTAGTTACATGCTTGCAAGGCTTAGGTGATGAGTATTACCGAGAGGGCCCAGAGATACCTCTCCGATAATCGGAGTGACAAATCCTAATCTCGAATTATGCCAACCCAACATGTACCTTCGGAAACACCTGTAGAGCACCTTTATAATCACCCAGTTACGTTGTGACGTTTAGTAGCACACAAAGTGTTCTTCTGGTAAACGGGAGTTGCACAATCTCATAGTTGTAGGAACTTTGTATAAGTCATGAAGAAAGCAATAGCAGTATACTAAACGATCAAGTGCTAGGCTAATGGAATGGGTCATGTCAATCACATCATTCTTCTAATGATGTGATCCCACTAATCAAATGACAACACATGTCTATGGTTAGGAAACATAACCATCTTTGATTAATGAGCTAATCAAGTAGAGGCATACTAGTGACTATAGTTTTGTCTATGTATTCACACATGTATCATATTTCCGGTTAATACAATTCTAGCATGAATAATAAACATTTATCATGATATGTGGAAATAAATAATAACTTTATTATTGCCTCTAGGGCACATTTCCTTCAATAATTTGCAAAAACCTTTTGACTATGTTCAGGATAATTAAGTTCATCTTATGAACTCCCACTCAGATAGACATCCCTCTAGTCATCTAAGTGATTACATGATCCAAGTCAACTAGGCCGTGTCCAATCTTCATGTGAGACGGACTAATCATCATCGGTGAACATCTTCATGTTGATCGTATCTACCATATGACTCATGCTCGACCTTTCGGTCTCTTGTGTTCCGAGGCCATGTATGTACATGCTAGGCTCGTCAAGTCAACCTAAGTGTTTCGCGTGTGTAAATCTGGCTTACACCCGTTGTATGTGAACGTTAGAATCTATCACAACTGATCATCACGTGGTGCTTCGAAACAACGAACTTTCGCAACGGTGCACAGTTAGGGGGAACACTTTCTTGAAATTTTGATGAGGGATCATCTTATTTACTACCGTCGTTCTAAGCAAATAAGATACAGAAACATGATAAACATCACATGTAATCAAAAGTGACATGATATGGCCAATATCATTTTGCTCCTTTTGATCTCCATCTTCGGGGCTCCATGATCATCATCGTCACCGGCATGACGCCATGATCTCCATCATCATGATCTCCATCATCGTGTCTCCATGAAGTTGTCTCGCCAACTATTACTTCTACTACTATGGCCAACGGTTTAGCAATAAAGTAAAGTAATTACATGACGTTGTTCATTGACACGCAGGTCATATAATAAATTAAGACAACTCCTATGGCTCCTGCCGGTTGTCATACTCATCGACATGCAAGTCGTGATTCCTATTACAAGAACATGATCAATCTCATATATCACATATCATTCATCACATTCTTTTGGCCATATCACATCACATAGCATACCCTGCAAAAACAAGTTAGACGTCCTCTAATTATTGTTTGCATGTTTTATGTGGCTGCTATGGGTTTCTAGCAAGAACGTTTCTTACCTACGCAAAAACCACAACGTGATATGTCAATTGCTATTTACCCTTCATAAGGACCCTTTTCATCGAATCCGATCCGACTAAAGTGGGAGAGACTGGCACCCGCTAGCCACCTTATGCAACAAGTGCATGTCAGTCGGTGGAACCTGTCTCACGTAAGCGTACATGTAAGGTCAGTCCGGGCCGCTTCATACCACGATGCCGCCGAATCAAGATAAGACTAGTAACGGCAAGTAAATTGACAATATCGACGCCCACAACTGCTTTGTGTTCTACTCGTGCATAGAAACTACGCATAAACCTGGCTCATGATGCCACTGTTGGGTAACGTAGCAGAAATTCAAATTTTTTTACGCAACACCAAGATCAATCTATGGAGTAATCTAGCAATAAAGGGAAGGGGAGTGCATCTACATACCCTTGTAGATCGCTAAGCAGAAGCGTTCAAGTGAACGGGGTTGATGGAGTCGTACTCGTCATGATCCAAATCACCGATGATCCTAGCGCCGAACGGACGGCACCTCCGTGTTCAACACACATACGGTTGCGAGAGACATCTCCTCCTTCTTGATCCAGCAAGGGGAGGAGAGGTTGATGGAGATCCAGCAGCACGACGGCGTGGTGTCACTACTAGGGAAAAGCCTATACACAGAATCTTAGCAGCAGCGCGGTTCAAAATGGGGCGCTGCTGCTAAGTACTTGTAGCGCGTGTTACGTAAACTCGCTGCTGATAAGGGTTTAGCAGTAGCGCGCTCGGCCAGAAACGCGCTGCTACAAATATCGACCGGCGGTGTTCACCTAACTCTAAGTAGCAGTAGCGCGGTCGCGAAAACAGCGCTACTGCTAAGTACGTAGTAGTAGCGCGCTTTTTTCGAGATCACTGCTGGTAAGTTTCAAATTGCCACAATTTTTTTGTCCCAGTTAGCAGTAGCGCCGTACCGCAAAGCGCGCTGCTGCTAAGTACTTAGCAGTAGCGCGTTTTCTCTCCCGCGCTACTGCTAACCCGCACCAACCCAACACCTTTCAGACGAGACAGAGATGGAGACAGAGGCACAGGAGAAGAAGGGCAAGAAATTAAAGAAAGAGGATTATTGCCCCCCCCCTCTTGCTTCACCTTAAGTCAGGCTGACATCCGCGGAGACTTGATCTTCGATGGATTCGAGCCACAGCCGAGCGCGCCACAGTGTCACGATGGGCACGGTTTAGCTCTGCCACCGGACAGTACCCTGGAGGCCGCACATGAGTCCGCTCTGACCCATGGTTCGGAGCCGACCGCGCAGATCGAGGACAGGTGGCTGGACACCGCCTCGGGGGCTGCAACTTCTACGGTGATGGAGCCGAATACTAACCTTGTCCTTTGCAAAGCTCATGACTCCGAGGTGCCGGACTCCTCGCCGGACTCCGAACCTCCTGCGCCCCTACCAATCGAATCCGATTGGGCGCCGATCATGGAGTTCACCGCCGCGGACATCTTTCAGCAATCACCCTTTGGCGACATCCTGAATTCGCTAAAGTATCTCTCGTTATCAGGAGAGCCCTGACCGGACTGCGGTCAGGATGGTTGGGATGCGGACGACGAAGAAATTCAAAGCCCACCCACCACCCACTTTGTAGCCACTATCGACGATCTAACCGACATGCTAGACTACGACTCCGAAGACATCGACGGTATGGACGACTACGCCGGAGACGACCAAGAACCAGCGTCTACGGGGCACTGGAAGACCACCTCGTCATACGATATATACATGGTGGACATACCAAAGGATGGGAACGGCGAAGAAGCAGCGGAGGCAGATTCCTCTAAGAAACAGCCCAAGCGCCGACGTCAGCGGCGCCGCTCTAAATCCCGCCACAACAAGAATGGAGATTCCGGCACCGGAGACAATAACACCCCAGAGAGTGCCAAAGACAACCCCCTCTAGCAAGATTCAGCACAGGAGGACGGAGACGCCAGCCCTCACGAGAGAGCGGCAGACGAAGAGGTCGAGGATGATAATTACATTCCTCCCTCCGGAGACGAGGCAAGCCTCAACGACGACGAATTTGTCGTGCTCGAGGATCCCGTCGAACAAGAGTGTTTTAAACGCAGGCTTATGGCCACGGCAAGCAGCCTAAAGAAAAAGCAGCAACAGCTCAGAGCTGATCAAGACCTGCTGGCCGACAGATGAACCGAAGTCCTCGTGGCCGAAGAGCATGAACTCGAATGCCCCTCTAAAAGCTACCCAAAACGCAAATTGCTCCCCCAATTAGAGGAGGAGTATAAACCCTCATCACCAGCGCACAATATGGCAGACCGACCACCTCGTGGCTGCGACAGAGAGGCATCTAGGCCCTCCACCAGAACCGTACCCCGGCACCGCTCGAAAAGTGCAAAGCCACGGGGGAATGCGCCGGACTTGCGAGACATATTAGAGGACAAGGCAAGATCGATCTACGGATCACGTGGGCGCCCCATGATGCGCGACGACTACCATCGCGCCGGATACAGCAACTCCGGTCGGGCCGAACACAGTAGACAAAGCTCTCTTGAGCTACGTCGCGATATTGCCCAGTATAGAGGCGTCGCACACCCACTATGCTTCACAGATGAAGTAATGGATCATCAAATCCCGGAAGGGTGTAAACCCGTGAACATTGAATCCTATGATGGCACAACAGACCCCGCGGTTTGGATCGAAGACTATCTCCTTCATATCCATATGGCCCGCGGTGATGATCTCCACGCCATCAAATATCTCCCACTCAAGCTTAAAGGACCAGCTCGGCATTGGCTTAACAGCTTGCCAGCAGAGTCAATTGGGTGTTGGGAGGACCTGGAAGCCACATTCCTTGACAACTTCCAGGGCACATATGTGCGACCACCAGACGCCGATGACCTAAGCCACATAATTCAGCAGCCAGACGAATCGGCCAGACAATTCTGAACACGGTTCCTAACAAAGAAAAATCAAATCGTCGACTGTCCGGATGCAGAGGCCCTCGCAGCCTTCAAACACAACATCCGCGACGCGTGGCTGGCCCGGCACCTAGGACAGGAAAAGTCGAAATCCATGGCAGCCCTCACATCACTAATGACCCGCTTCTGTGCGGGGGAGGACAGCTGGCTAGCCCGCAGTAACAACCTCATCAAAAATGCTAGCAGTCCGGATACTAAGGCCGCAATGGCAGGTCGCGTCGAAACAAAAACAAATACCGCGTTAACGGCGATAACACTGAGGATACGGCAGTCAACACCGGATTCAGAGGCTCTAAACCCGGTCAGCGGAAGAAGCCATTCAAAAGAACCACTCCGGGTCCATCCAATTTGGACCGAATACTCGACCGCTCTTGCCAGATACATGGCACCCCTGAAAAGCCAGCAAATCACACTAACAGGGATTGTTGGGTATTCAAGCAGGCAGGCAAGTTAATTGCCGAAAACAACAACAAGGGGCTGCATAGCGATGACGAGGAAGAGACCCGGCCGCCGAACAGTAGAGGACAGAAGGGTTTCCCCCCACAAGTGCGGACGGTAAACATGATATACGCAACCCATATACCCAAGAGGGAGCGGAAGCGTGCACTTAGGGATGTATATGCGATGGAGCCAGTCGCCCCGAAGTTCAATCCATGGTCCTCTTGCCCGATCACTTTTGATCGAAGGGACCACCCCACCAGTATCCGCCATGGCGGATTCGCCGCACTGGTTTTAGACCCAATTGTCAATGCATTTCACCTCACTAGAGTCCTGATGGACGGCGGCAGCAGTCTGAACCTGCTTTATCAGGATACAGTGCGCAAGATGGGCATAGACCCCTCAAGGATTAAACCTACAAAGACGACCTTCAAAGACGTCATACCGGGTGTTGAGGCCAATTGCACAGGCTCAGTCACACTGGAAGTGGTCTTCGGATCCCCGGATAATTTCCGAAGCGAGGAGTTAATCTTCGACATAGTCCCGTTCTGCAGTGGCTATCATGCTCTGCTCGGACGGACCGCGTTTGCAAAGTTCAACGCGGTGCCGCATTATGCATACCTCAGGCTCAAGATGCCAGGCCCTCGATGAGTCATCACGGTCAACGGAAACACGGAACACTCCCTCCGAACGGAGGAACATACAGCAGCTCTCGCGGCAGAAGTACAAAGCAGCCTCTTAAGGCAATTCTCAAGTCCGACTGTTAAGCGACCGGACATGGCCAAGCGCGCCCGGAGTAACGTGCATCAAGACCACCTGGCACGTTCCGAGCACGCATAGCAATGCGGCCCCAACCCCAGCCCTTGCATGATTGCAAGACTAGTCCTTCGCTTACATCATTACGCTCTGGAGATACCATGGGCATAGGGGGAGGGGCAAGACCACGACAGGCCCAGAGTGCGGCTCAACCACACCAGGGGCTCACAAGTGTGTCGCTCTTTTTCTTTTTTCTTTTTCTTACCCACAGGACTCCGTTCGCCAGAGGCCCTGTCCGGCAGCAACCTGCCGAACTAACGATGCAACAGCCAGGAAAGGAGAAAGGCTACGACGAACACTCAGGTGGTCTCCATTACGAGCATTAAATCTGTTTAATACACCATTCCGCAGCCTACCCCTGGAGGGGGACATGTTTAATAGTCCAACCCCTTGCTTACCGCACTATTTGTATTGCTCTGCATTCATAGCAGTATTTCTGAATAAACAATACATCGCTTTTTTGCTTATAATTGCATCCCTCTTTTATATATGTTCGTTTATGACATTTTGCATCCGTACACTTTGGTACGGCCGAATACACCAGGGGCTTGTGTTCCCCGCATTATGGTGTGACAAGTCCGCACACTTTCACAAGGGCGGCACCCCGAACTTATAGCATTATATGCATCGGCTCCGAATCATGTCTTGGGTCAATCGTTGGGTTTGCCCGGCTCCCATGTTTTGGTACCTTATGTTCCGTTTTATCGGCTAAGGTAGCACTGGGAGAACCACTGCGATTGCGCCCCGGCTGAGCTGGGCGAGCGCCTCAGTGGAGAAAGCTAAAACTGTCCGTCATGATAAGGCGAGAGCTGGTCGCTGTTCGAGAGGTCTTTTCGAGTCCCTAAAGACTTATGCCGCTTAGAGCAAGGAACCGACTTTGTCCGGCCCAGGCATGGATAGCGCCCCGAACTCGGTCTTCCGAATACTAGGGGCTTCGCCGAAATTTAAAAGTATAGAATTCTATGGCTAAGTGAGAGTGTTCAAGCATTATAAGTCCGGTTGCCTTGTTCGTCGTGTTGAGCGCCTCCCTAGATGGACCCAAAAATGGGAACAAGAGCGCTCAAGTTCATACCGAACAGCCCAGCACTCGTGGCATGGGGGCTGAAGCCGACGACTTGCCATCTCTCAGATTTTATAAACGGCCGCACAGAAGGTAATATTTTAAATTAATAAGCGTTGCTTAGCACATATGAACAAAATTTTCAGCGCACAGGATAACACATTGCGAGTCTACTCAAATATTACATCTTTGGAGCACTCATCCGCAATCTTGCGGGCACCCTTCAGGACACTCTTATAGTACCTTTCGGGCGTGCGATACTCCTTGCCCGCCGGCGGCGTGTCCGTTAGAAGCTTCTCAGCATCCAGCCTACCCCAGTGCACTTTTGCACGGGCAAGGGCCCGACGGGCACCTTCAATGCAGGCGGAGCGCTTGACGACTTCCACCCAGGGACACGCATCCACCAGCCGCCGCACTAAGCCGAAGTAGCTCCCAGGCATGGCCTCCTCGGGCCACAGCCGAACTATGAGGCCCTTCATGGCCTGTTTGGCTACCTTATGGAGCTCGACCAGCTGCTTTAGCTGGTAGCTAAGGGGCACCGGATGTCCGGCCTCAGCATACTGAGACCAGAAGACCTTCTCCGTCGAGCTCCCCTCCTTGGCCCGGTAGAATGCGGCGGCATCGGACATGCTGTGAGGCAGATCTGCAAACGCTCCTGGAGAGCTCCGAATTCGGGTAAGTAACAGATAATTCACATTCAAATGCTTGCTTTGCATGAAAAATGCCTTACTCGCCGCTATTTTCTTCACCGCCTCAATCTCCCGGAGGGCCTTATGGGCTTCGGCCTTCGCGGCTTTGGCACTCTCAAGAGCCGAGGCAAGCTCGGACTCTCGAGTCTTCGAGTCGCGCTCCAAACTCTCATGCTTTTCCACGAGAGTCTGGAGCTCTTGCTGCACCTCCGCCACCCGCGTCTCCTGCTTCTCTCGCTCCGCTCGTTCCGCGGCCGCATTACGCTCGGCCGTGGACACGACCTCCTTCAGGGTCGCCACCTCGTTCGTGGCCCTTGCAGTGCCCACGTTATCCTTGTTATTTCTCTTACAACCAAAATCCTTTTCTGTAAGGTACAAATTTCATATGGTGTTACTCACCTTTTTCGCCCTCGAGCTGCTTCTTGGCAAGGCCGAGGTCGTTCTCGGACCGCTCGAGGTTCTGCTTCAAAGCACCGACCACCGCAGTCAGTGCGGCAGAGGTCAGCAGCGCAGCCTGCAATCCCATATTGACATAATTTTTAGAACTCCTGCGTATATCTTTTTAGATCCTCAGTCCGGCTTTTCTTTTCGAACACCGAACCGAGCATCAGGGGCTACTGTCTATGCGGTATTACATTACATATTTTAAAACTTCTTACCTCAAAGCCTGTTAGAAGGCTGCTACAGGCTTCGGTCAGCCTGCTCTTGGCGAGCAGAACCTTCTGAATCACCGCACTCATGACAGTGCGGTGTTCTTCCTCGATGGAAGCGCCGTTGAGCGCCTCCAACAAGTTGTCCGGCGCCTCCAGTTGGACGGAGGCCGCCGGTGTCACGGTCTTGCCCTTCTTACGAAGGGGCCGCCTGCCGGACTCCGGAACCACTGCGGGTTCCGGAGCGGAGTCCGGCGCGAAGTCCGGGAGGTTGCCCTGTGGCACCTCCAGAGCCTCCCCCTCCTGGCGGGTCCCCTCCTGGGATCCCACCTCAGCGTCCTCAGCGTCACGAGGGGTGGAGGCGGTCGGAATGGAATCCACATCCAACGGAGCCAAGGACCCGCTCGAAGAAGCGGGAAGATCGTCCTCGGCCGGACTACAGGTTGTATGCGGCATTAGAAGGACACCATGTGGAAAAAAAGAGAAATCATAAATCATTCAGGAATCCGGATACTTACGATCTTGCCGGGGGCTTGGCCCTTGAGGGCCACCCCTCGTCGCCGTCGTCGGCGTTGGCGGAGCAGTCCGGAAGAAGGGTCCTTTCCCTCTTGGACCCTTCGGCCTCCCTCGTTGGGGAAGCCTTCCTCTTCCTCTCTCTCCCCTCCTGGGGAGAGTCCTCTTTCTCCTCCTCGTCTTCGGGGGAGGAGTCCGCCTCGGAGCCATCAGACGATGAGTCCGATACCACCTGGCGCCGGGAACTCCTTCGGGTTCCCGTGGCCTTCTTCTTGGCCTTCTTCTCCGGCACCACATAAAGTGTCGGGACTATCAGCCCCGTCAAACGGGTATCGCTGGGTCTTCGGGGAGGCGAGCCGGACAGTTAACCTGTCCGGACGTCCTCTGCCAGTCATGTTAAAGGCATTGGGAGTATTAGATCCCACATAGAGTCACACTATGAAAGAAATGAATGTCCCATAAAGGATAACATATCTTACCGCGCCAGCCGGGCGCTGCGTGCTGAATCCGCGATCTTCAATTGCGGATGCGGGGGCTTCTCCCCCCTTGAACAACACCCTCCAGGCCGCTTCGTACGTTGTGTCGAAGAGCCCGCTAAGGGTCCGGTGCTGGGCCGGATCAAACTCCCACAGATTGAAGGCCCGTTGTTGGCAGGGGAGAATCCGGCGGACGAGCATGACCTGGATCACGTTGACAAGCTTAAGCTTCTTGTTCACCAGGGTCTGGAGACAGGACTGGAGTCCGGTCAGCTCCTCTGAACTGCCCCATAGCAAGCCCTTCTCTTTCCAGGAGGTGAGCTGCATGGGGGTACCAGATCTGAACTCGGGGGCCGCTGCCCATTTAGGGTCACGCGGCTCGGTGACGTAGAACCACCCCGATTGCCACCCCTTGACGGATTCCACAAAGGCGCCCTCGAGCCAAGTGACGTTGGGCATTTTTCCCACCATGGTGCCTCCGCACACCGCTTGAACGCCCTTCACCACCTTCGGCTTGACATTGAAGGTCTTTAGCCACAAGCCGAAGTGGGTCTGGATGCAGAGGAAGGCCTCGCACACGACGATAAACGCCGAGATGTTGAGGATGAAGTTTGGCGCCAGATCATGGAAATCCAGGCCGTAGTAGTACATGAGCCCCCGGACGAAGGGATGAAGTGGGAAGCCCAGTCCGCGGAGGAAGTGGGGAAGGAATACGACCCTCTCATGAGGCCTGGGGGTGGGGATGAGCTGCCCCTCGTCGGGCAGCCAGTGCGCGATGTCGCTGGATAGGTATCTGGCGCCGCGCAGCTTCTCGATGTGCCCCTCCGTAACGGAGGAGGCCATCCACTTGCCTCCCGCTCCGGACATGGCCGGAGAAGGTTGAGACGAGATGTGCGGACTTGGGCGCTGGAGCTCGAGTGCGCGGAGATGGAGAAGCAAAGGGGGAAGAAGGCGTAGGTAAAAAAGGTGGATCGTTATCCCCTTATATATGGGCGGACGAAGACTATGCGTCCCCACCGGCCTGGTAAAACTCGCTTATCTCCCAAGCGCCACAATCAATGGCGCGGTTGGGTTACCCACGTCCATATTGATGGGAATCCCGGAATAAGGGGAACACGATCTCTGCTTCGACAAGACGTTCCAAGGAAACCGCTTCGCTAAACGCGCTGAGGTGGTATAATAAAAACGATTCAAGTAAAGGCTTGGTAGTGGCGTGATGTCATGCCACGAAATACGTCAGCAGATTGAACTTGTGTACATATTATTCTCTCTACGGTGGTATGTGGAATTTATTTTGCAGAGCCGGACACTATCCTGGTGTTCACAATCTTCTATGAATTAATTCGGAGGAGGAACCCGCCTTGCAATGCCGAACAATATGCGCGCCGGACTCATCGTCATTGAAGCCTGGTTCAGGGGCTACTGAGGGAGTCCTGGACTAGGGGGTGTCCGGATAGCCGGACTATCATCATCGGCCGGACTCCAAGACTATGAAGAAACAAGATTGAAGACTTCGTCCCGTGTCCGGATGGGACTTTCCTTGGCGTGGAAGGCAAGCTTGGCGATACGGATATGTAGATCTCCTACCATTGTAACCGACTCTGTGTAACCCTAGCCCTCTCCGGTGTCTATATAAACCGAAGGGTTTAGTCCGTAGGACGAACAACCATTACAACAATCATACCATAGGCTAGCTTCTAGGGTTTAGCCTCCTCGATCTCGTGGTAGATCCACTCTTGTACTACCCATATCATCAATATCAATCAAGCAGGAGTAGGGTTTTACCTCCATCGAGAGGGCCCGAATCTAGGTAAAAACATCGTGTCCCTTGTCTCCTGTTACCATCCGCCTAGACGCACAGTTCGGGACCCCCTACCCGAGATCCGCCGGTTTTGACACCGACAGTGTTCCTTTATCATGGTTGAAGGTTGCATGTCTTCTGCTAGGTTCATTGATGCTTCTCGGTATGTACTTGAATGTTCCTTACCTAATTTTTTAGTGGCTACTATTCTCAGTGGACAGAGATAAGGTTTACATGATAATTGTTGTCGAGTCATTCAAATACATGCATGTTCGTCTGCTCTGACGGCTACAAGGAGCAAGAGATAGTGGGAGGAAGGGTGAGTGGGGGAAGGGAGAGACGGAGATATATAGAGAGGGGAAGAGTGGAGAGATAAGGTTTACGTGATAATTATTGTCGAGTCACTCAAATACATGCATTGTAGCCCGTAGCAACGCACGGGCATTCTATTAGTAGGTATTACTATTCTTGTTGGTACTATTACCATCAGAAACGTTATTTGGCTGACGTCAGATATTAACCAACTTCCAGCAAACGACTCGGTGGCCTTGGATGACAAACACGAATCATAAAGTGTGGAGTGTCGCCACCCCAGCTGAGAGCTGTCGGTCACTAGGTGGTCTTTCTTGGACAGACGGCCTCTTTCCCGCACATTCTTAGAGCATCTACAGTCGGACTCAGCAAATCCGTCTTCTCAAATGCCCGCGGACGGGTCCGCGGAAACTTACCGGGCACCCCTCAAATAATATAATCCACATCCGGACATCTCTATTGTCATATCACAAATCCATACAAACTCATATCACAAATCCATACAAACTCATGCAAATCCATATAGATTTGGGCGCGCGAGGACAATTGCCGCCGCCCACGGCCCATCACGCCGCCTCCAGAAGGCCGTGTGCCGCCGCCAGCTTCAGAGGAAGCGTCGTCGTGCCCTGTGCTAGTGCCGCGCCTAGCCACCCTGAGTGGGGGAAGGTGGGAGGCCCCGCCGCCGAGGCAACGGCGAGGAGTGGGGGAGTAGGCGGGCAGCTAGGTATTCCCCTCCGGTCCCTCGCGGGTGCAACGCGGGGGAGGAGAGGAGATGGGGGCGTCTCGACCCTAGAGCCGGAACCGATAGCGGAAGAAAACCATGAGTTTCACGATTTGGCGAATCTTTGAGGACATCTGAACAAACCCTAGTTCGCACACAAACTCTTTGCTTTTCCATATTATATCAGCTGGTATTAGTCGGGTGATGAACGATCTTTTGTGCAAGGAAAACACAGAACGTTGCTGATCCGGCCGTACTTAGACGTATCTCTTAACCGAAAGGAAACAGTATCAGCATGCCGCAACTTACCAACCGTGTACTGATTCCTGCCCAAACGGTGACCTAAAGGACTCTCATGCCTCTCTCTCTCGCTCGATGCACTATATAATTGACCTGGCCTCTCCCTCTCTCGATGGTCAGAAGAGAACCGGCCGTGGAACAGCTCGACAGGATGGCTGCTGAACCCTCGGTCCCGTCTGGCTTCGGCACGAGGCCATGGCTGGTGCAAGGAACGCGCGGGGAGCGGCAGACGTTCGTCGACTCATCGGACGGGAGCTCGCACTCGACGATCGTTCCCGAGATGCAAGGCAGGACGTGCCTGGGCTGCATCCACAACGGCGACTGGCTGCTGATGCTGGACGAGTCCACCGACGAATGCTTCCTCCTCCGCCTCACCGACGACGACGACGACCCAGCCAAGAAGATCCCGCTGCCGCCGCTGCACGAGCTGATGGAATCCATAAGGACGTGCGCAACGCTCGGGAAATCGCCGGCGCACCCGGACTGCGTCGTGGTGGTCGCTGTTGCACGTGAGGTAGAATACCGCGTGGATAGGTTCCTGCTTCACTGCCGCCCCGGCGTCTCACAGGTGTGGCTCAGGCTCGAGTCCCCCGTCAGTCTCTCAAGCTTTATGATCGGCCATAGAGGGAAGATCTACTCGTTCGGTGAATCCGGCACGCTGGTCGTGATAGGCGACGAAGGTGACGGCACGGTCCAAGCGCGGCTGATGGGCTCCCTCTGTGGCGGCAAAGAGGAACACGACAGGACGGTCATGTACAACTTCTTGGAGTCGTGCGGGGATATCTTTGAAGTTGACACGCAACATTTTGGGGATTTTAGCTACGACGGCACGCTCACCAGCATCACAGTGTACCGCCTGGATCTCGAGTCCATGACATGGAGCAGGGTGGATAGCATCGGCCGCGACCGTGCCTTCCTCGTCTCGGGGCGTTACGGCTTCTCTGTGCCGGTGCGTCCAGGGGAAGGGGGTTTGGTGCAGCAGGGCAACTGTGTGTACATTGTCTGGTCGAGCTGCGACTGCGAAAGGCTATACAAGTTCTGCTTCGACGACAACACCATCAGCTTCCGACAGATCCTTCCACAACCCACCAAGCCTTGGTGCAGAGCATTCTGGGCTGTTCCGCCATTGGCAACGGTGGTGGAAGATAGGGAACTGTTGTTGACCAATGGCCTTGTGCTGAAAGGGTCCTTCTTGAAGTTAGAGGAGGAGGAGGAGGAGGAGGAGGCAACCTCTTGTAATAATAATCGGCCATGGCATGATCTGCCACTAGAATTGCTGGAGCTGATAGTCATGAGGCTTTCTTTGGTGGATCGCCTCCGATTCCCGACAGTATGTAAGTCATGGAGCCTTGTGACCAATCCGGTTGAGCAAGCCATTGTGTGGCCTTGGCTTCTGCACTGCTCTGGCCGAGATGGGGCGTGCAAGCTGTTCGACCCTCTGCGCGGCCAGGAGTACAACATGCATGTTGAAATATTTGACATCAACCAAGACGAAGAGGACGAGCATATTTTCCGATTCTCCAAAGACGGATGGGTGGCCATGTCGACCAACGCAGACATCTGTGATATGTACATCATAAACCCCTTCACCGAGGACATTGTTGAGATGCCCATGCTCGAGAGGAAATACTACTACATGGGCCTGTCGTGGTCCTTGGCGGACCCGGCGTCACCGGACTGCGTCTTCTTCGCCGTCGTCAGCAGGGATGACGGCAAAGCGGTCAATGTCCTTAGATGGCAGCAAGGTGAGGCAAAGTGGTTCGAAAGGCATCTTGAGTACTACGAAGGGGAGCCCTTCCCGGTGGCATACAACAACCCCGTCTTGTTCCACGGCAAGTTCTATTGCCTTGGAAGAAAGGGCAACCTCGCCACGTTTGACCCGATGAGCGACACGTGGACAATCTTGAAGAAGCCTAAGCCAATCCATGTGGAGATGGACCTTGACGGCGACCACCATGTGGGGAGAGAGTTTTGCTACCTGGTTGAACTGGGAGGGGAACTAGTCTCCGTATTCATCCGTAACGCTGACGAGCCACCGCGGGTGTTCAAGCTCAAGGAGGAGATGGCATGGATGGAGGTGCAAGAGATCGGTGGTGCAGCCTTGTTTCTTGATTTCAGGGTGTCATACTCGGTGGTGTCGCCGGAAGCTGGGCATGGGAATAGGATATACTTCCCAAAGCATTCCGAGGATGGCAAACAAGCGGTGTTCTATGATATGGAGAACAAGGCGTACCAACCATCCTTCTATGGTCTGAAGCAACCATTGCAGTGTGTGTGGGTGGTGCCTAATATACGGCCCACCTCTAAATAAAGTCATATACTCTCTTTTAATTATGACAATATTGTCAGGGACGAAGGTAAAAGAAATGGGCACCGATGTCAGCTTATGCCCACTCTAGCACGTACTATTGCAACACAATATAAAGAGAAAAAACATGTAATGATCCAATGATATAATTGTTTTATTATATTACAAGAAAGATTGTCATACCGAGTACTGGTTGACCGAAGTCATTAAATCTTATTCTCTATTTCTACTACTATTAAAGAAGGATGGAACGTGGTGATGGTTCGACCTTCCTTTGTTCGTTCAAAAGATCGGACCCCCTCCCCGCAGGCCCGCACGAGAAAAACGAAAAGATAAAATAGCATCCCACGCACGCACGTTCCACGATTCCAATCCCCTTCACCAAGTCCCTCGCTCCCGATCCAACTTCCCCACGACTCCCATCACCACCACCACTGTGCCGATCCAATCCCCTCGCCCCTCACCGATACAAATTTACCCAGCCTATGAACGCCTTCAAGTTCACGGAGCTCAGCTCACCGGGCTCCTCTGTGGAGCGTATATCCTCGGAAGATCATAGACTGGATCCCCCCAGAGCGGTGGGGAGTCGAGGGCGAAGACAGTTCTGGAGGTGCCATAGGCCATCCTGTCTACCGCAGGCAGCTCTTCGGAGATCGTCGAGGGGCGGTCACTGAAATCGGCCTAGGCGACATGGACATGCCAAGGGCTCCCGTACGCGGACCCTGCGTCGTAAGCCTGCCGCTGCGCGGATCGCTGCCTAGGTGACTCTCCCTCATGTTGGAGCTCTTATCCCTGCCCGAACTAAGCCCCACAATTTGCACTACACCCTCCATTGTTAGACACCTCGCTGGGCATGCTCCTCCAACGGCCGCCCCTATGCGCGTGCCTGAATCCACCGTGCTTCCAACTCCGACTACTGCCCCACACCCCCCATCCGGCCTTCGCCAACCCTAAGGTTCGTGCCCCGGTTCCCCCAGTGAGATGGCTTACCATTGGTCCTGTGATTTTGTTCCATTCGGTAGCTGTAATTTGCTTTGTCTGCAACATATGTGTACACGGAGTTTGTGTCAGACTCTGATACATTACATGGAGAGTCAGAGAGGATTAATATATTGTTGTGACTGATCTTTGTGCTTGAATCGACCCTATATCGATTATTCGATAGTGACAAAATTGCCATTGGCAAAAATGTGTGTGTTCATGACATATCTGACTTCCTCCCTAACGCTGCCTTTTATTGTTGTTCAAGGGGAGACTGAGACTCACAGCCGCACGCAGTCATCACTCTGCAGTCATGCCATTCGACCACTTATGTGAGAGCTAGTAACCTCATGTCTTTCCTACCTATTAACTCTTGATGCTTACGAATGTTTTCTGGAACCGTCTTGGTTTCCCTGTTCGAACTGGTAGAATACATGTTTTTGAAGACAAAGGCAATTGTATTTTACTAATTAATGTACTGCTAGAAGTAATGTTCCTTTTCCCTTAAATTGGTTTGCTTAATGTAAATTTACTATAAATTGTACGTATGTCGTGGTAGATGTCAGATGAAAATTAATTTTAGATCTCCAGAGTGAGTTTTTTTCTTAAGGTATATAGTTGACGAGCAGAAAATTTAGATCGGGCGTAATAGGTGCATGTTAGTTCTTCGATTTATACAGAATTTCGTATGTGGGGCAGGTAGAAAAAGCATGTTGCTGTTAGCTTGATGGGTTCACTAGCCTCCTGCAAAAAGGTAGCCTCACTAGCTTGTGCCCATTTCCTTACCCTAAAACTTGACTTGCGTGCATTTTCATGTGATGGTCAGAGTCTTGCAAGTTATGTTGGGGAATAGGTTAAGCCTCCATAGACCCTGTACTCTTTCCCCGTATTATTTGTTTCCTTATTCTTGTTTTTTTACATCATCGGAATAGAGGAGATATGTATTCACTGAATTTCTGGTTTATTGTGTTTGGCAAAGGTTTTTTTGTCCATTTGGCCTTTGCATTACAGTAAGCCCCCTCAACTAGACAATGACAACCATGATGTTGCCATGTGCCATTTTTTTGTTGTTCGTTTTTCATCAGGAAATAGTCGTACAATCTCTTAACTTGATTAGCGATGGAGGAACAAGCAAAACTGGACCTATGGTTCAAGATCATGAGGGGGAAAACATTGAAGCTTCATTTATATATGCAGTTTGTAGTGCAGGGCTAAAGTTTGTTTCTATATACCCTTTGTAGATAGATTATTTAGTATTTGGATTTTGAGAAAAAAAAATGAAGAGATCGTCTCTAAATGTTGCTTCCAAAATCACAGATACTTTGATGGACAAAACATTAAAGAGATCATCTCTAAACTGAATTGAAATTATACTCAAATCTATATGTTGAAAACAGGTATCTTGTACCAGTATACTTTACTGAAAAAGAAGAAAAAAAAAGAGAAGAAAGAAGAAAGAAAAATAAAATAAATAAGTATGAATCAAACGGTAGTATAAAGCAATCGTTGACATATAACAAATTGAGTTTATGTTTGCCTGCTTTGTAGTAGAGTATAAATGTTGAGTTTTCTATCTGTGTATCAGTATACTTTATTGAAAAAGAAGAAAGAAGAAAGTAAAATAAAAGAAATAAGTATGAATCAAAAGGTAGTATAAAGCAATAGATGATATAACAAATTGAGTTTATGTTTGCCTGCTTTATAGTAGAGTGTAAATGTTGAGTTGTCTATATGACACTTTGTTTTGTTATTGCATATGTTGGGCTGCATAATAGTTGAAGTTTGTGAGGTTGACAGGGATGGTTTAAGGGGCTTGAACTAATGATGGAAAGGCTCTTCGTAGAAGGGCAATGGTGACAATGAAAAGAATGGAGTCGGATTGCCGTGAAAAGCTTTCCTAGAATCAATGAATCTATAGGGACGAGGCAAGAGCATGATCCAGCAAATAGGTGTCTCAACACATGTCTGTTTGCATCTTTACTACAGTAAATTATAAACAACAGATGTTATGGTGTGTAAAAATTTGGACGTGCAGAACATTCATAACCTCAACAGAAGAAGGGGAGTAAATTGTGTCGGTTGTTGAGAGGAAGAGAAGGGAAGTAGAAGGGCTGCTGATTGGTGAGGTGATGAGGTCGGCGCTGATGATCACATGGATCATGAAGTCGAGGACAACGACGAGTAGTCATCGAGACGAGCTAAGCGCTTGTCGGGTGATAACACCCTATCAAACACAAGCAACATTATCTCAGATAACTTCTATTGCTCACTTGTAGAGATTTCAAGCAGTAACATTAAATATACATACATAGTAAGTTGGTGCATGGTATTTATTAATGAAGATCAAAGTTTGTTATTGTAAGTACATTTGTTCTTTCAGATTATTCATTCAAATACATTCGCAAATGACTTGCTTTTCCAGCATGATCATCACTTGCCGACATTACAGATATTAATTCGATTACGTACCTTGTTATGAACTGAATTGTGAAGAACAAAAAGCACAACTATAGATGAGACGGCTGCTTCGCGTTATAACTTGCAATAACCATCTTCAACCAGGAATGTCTACTAATAGTAACATGGCAAAGCATAGCGGTTAGAACAAAGGGTAGAACTAATGGGAATATATTTGCATCAATGCAATGGGTGTGCATGCTTCCTGGAGAGAGGTACATGTTGTCAGAGATGCAGCCGCATGGGTGATGTAGCCGATTAATTGTAGTGTCGAGTGCGGAGCATAATGTATGTTGCATGTTATTTTTCTTCTCCTAGTGCTTTCCAGAAAACTATCAATTCTCTATTTAAGTTGAATAATATCTAGCATATCACATGTAAGCAGAGAGCAGGACCAAACTATAATAATGTAACCAATAGTAAGGTTCTCTTTTTTACCTTGTTTGCCAAGGGAGGGGACACATGGCTCACTAGTAGAAAACAGGGCTTTGGTCCAGGCAGAGTAAGCCCATTAATCCTGGTTCAGTCACGAACCGGGACCCATGAGGGCATAGGTCCCGGTTCGTGAGGCCAGGGGGGCGGCCGGGCCTCGTGGGGCATTGGTCCCGGTTCGTCTGGCCCCTTTAGTCCCGGTTCCAGACACGAACCGTGATCAATGGGCCTCGCTCCTGGCCCACAACCATTGGTCCCGGTTCGTGGGTGGAACCGGGACCAAAGGACCCCCCGGTTCGTGGCTGGAACCGGGACCAAAGGAGACATGCCTATATATACCCGCTCACCCGCGAGCAGAGCAGTGGAGTGCTCTTTTTTTTTGGCCGGCTGTGCGTGGGAGAGCTTTGTGGTGCTCTAGCTCACCTCCTATGCACATGAGGTGTTCGATGAAATGCCCGAGCCAGACTTAAGATTCCTCCTTTCTAAGCTCCTTTTGAAGCTCCTTGTCCAAGCTCCATTTTCCTCAAGATTTGTCTAGGTTTGGCGGCCCGTCCTGTCCCGTCCCCGTCCTCACCGCCGTTGATCGCCCGCCCCGATCTCGTCGCCGGCACCACCGTGGTGAGCCTCTTGATCTTATCTTCTTTCTAAAAGAAAAAAGTTCTTACTTGTATGATTTAGATAGATACTTGTGTAATTTTCTTACTTTTATTACTGTTTGTTATTATATAGTGCGATGGTTTTGGTATCCGCCTCCGTCGGCCCTCGTCCTCTCTATGATTTGGATGTGGTATATATTATCGTTTATAACTATTTGGTTCATTTAGTGTTTATCTAGGAGGTATGTGGACCGGAAATTCCGACCGACCCTATTATCAAGAGGTTAAATTTAGTTGAAGAAGAAAATAATTACTTGAAGGAAAAATTAAAAAAATGAGGAGGAGAAGATGATATTGGAGTTGCATGTTGCGGATGTCATCGATGATCACAAGATCAAGATGAAGGAAATATGCCCTAGAGGCAATAATAAAGTTATTATTTATTTCCTTATAATCATGATAAATGTTTATTATTCATGCTAGAATTGTATTAACCGGAAACGTAATACATGTGTGAATACATAGACAAACAAAGTGTCACTAGTATGCCTCTACTTGACTAGCTCGTTAATCAAAGATGGTTATGTTTCCTAACCATGAACAATGAGTTGTTATTTGATTAACGAGGTCACATCATTAGTTGAATGATCTGATTGACATGACCCATTTCATTAGCTTAGCACATGATCGTTTAGTATGTTGCTATTGCTTTCTTCATGACTTATACATGTTCCTATGACTATGAGATTATGCAACTCCCGTTTGCCGGAGGAACACTTTGGGTGCTACCAAACGTCACAACATAACTGGGTGATTATAAAGGAGCATTACAGGTGTCTCCAAAGGTAGATGTTGGGTTGGCGTATTTCGAGATTAGGATTTGTCACTCCGATTGTCGGAGAGGTATCTCTGGGCCCTCTCGGTAATACACATCACATAAGCCTTGCAAGCATTACAACTAATATGGTAGTTGTGAGATGATGTATTACGGAACGAGTAAAGAGACTTGCCGGTAACGAGATTGAGCTAGGTATTGGATACCGACGATCGAATCTCGGGCAAGTAACATACCGATGACAAAGGGAACAACGTATGTTGTTATGCGGTCTAACCGATAAAGATCTTCGTAGAATATGTAGGAGCCAATATGGGCATCCAGGACCCGCTATTGGTTATTGACCGGAGACGTGTCTCGGTCATGTCTACATTGTTCTCGAACCCGTAGGGTCCGCACGCTTAAGGTTACGATGACAGTTTCATTATGAGTTTATGCATTTTGATGTACCGAAGGTTGTTCGGAGTCCCGGATGTGATCACGGACATGACGAGGAGTCTCGAAATGGTCGAGACGTAAAGATTGATATATTGGAAGCCTATATTTGGACATCGGAAGTGTTCCGGGTGAAATCGGGATTTTACCGGGTTACCGGGAGGGTTACCGGAACCCCCCGGGAGCTATATGGGCCATAGTGGGCCTTAGTGGAAAAGAGAAGGGGCTGCCCTAGATGGGCTGCGCCCCCCTTCCCCTAGTCCTATTAGGACTAGGAGAGGTGGCCGGCCCCCTCCTCCTCTTTTCCCCCTCCGGGGAATCCTAATTGGAATAGGATTGGAGGGGAGTCCTACTGGTTATGTTGCTAATATTTGAGTTACGAGTTTGGTGTACATTTGAAAAACTGTGGAATAGTTTCGCAACTCACGCCACCCAGAACACCACAGCATAATGGTGTGTCCGAACGTCGTAATCGTACTTTACTAGATATGGTGCGATCTATGATGTCTCTTACTAATTTACCGCTATCGTTTTGGGGTTATGCTCTAGAGACGGCCGCATTCACATTAAATAGGGCACCATCAAAATCCGTTGAGACGACGCCTTATGAACTGTGGTTTGGCAAGAAACCAAAGTTGTCGTTTCTTAAAGTTTGGGGCTGCGATGCTTATGTGAAAAAGCTTCAACCTGATAAGCTCGAACCCAAATCGGAGAAATGTGTCTTCATAGGATACCCAAAGGAAACTGTTGGGTACACCTTCTATCACAGATCTGAAGGCAAGACATTCGTTGCTAAGAATGGATCCTTTCTAGAGAAAGAGTTTCTCTCGAAAGAAGTGAGTGGGAGGAAAGTGGAACTTGACGAGGTAACTGTACCTGCTCCCTTACTGGAAAGTAGTTCATCACAGAAAACTGTTTCAGTGACACCTACACCAGTTAGTGAGGAAGCCAATGATAATGATCATGAAACTTCAGACCAAGATACTACTGAACCTCGTAGATCAACCAGAGTAAGATCCGCACCAGAGTGGTACGGTAATCCTGTTCTGGAAGTCATGCTACTAGATCATGATGAACCTACGAACTATGAAGAAGCGATGGTGAGCCCAGATTCCGCAAAGTGGCTTGAAGCCATGAAATCTGAGATGGGATCCATGTATGAGAACAAAGTATGGACTTTGGTTGACTTGCCCGATGATCGGCAAGCAATTGAGAATAAATGGATCTTTAAGAAGAAGACTGACGCTGATGGTAATGTTACTGTCTACAAAGCTCGACTTGTCGCAAAAGGTTTTCGGCAAGTTCAAGGGATTGACTACGATGAGACCTTCTCACCCGTAGCGATGCTTAAGTCCGTCCGAATCATGGTAGCGATTGCCGCATTTTATGATTATGAAATTTGGCAGATGGATGTCAAAACTGCATTCCTGAATGGATTTCTGGAAGAAGAGTTGTATATGATGCAACCGGAAGGTTTTGTCGATCCAAAGGGAGCTAACAAAGTGTGCAAGCTCCAGCGATCCATTTATGGACTGGTGCAAGCCTCTCGGAGTTGGAATAAACGCTTTGATAGTGTGATCAAAGCATTTGGTTTTATACAGACTTTCGGAGAAGCCTGTATTTACAAGAAAGTGAGTGGGAGCTCTGTAGCATTTCTAAATATTATATGTGGATGACATATTGCTGATTGGAAATGATATAGAATTTCTGGATAGCATAAAGGGATACTTGAATAAAAGTTTTTCAATGAAAGACCTCGGTGAAGCTGCTTACATATTAGGCATTAAGATCTATAGAGATAGATCAAGATGCTTAATTGGACTTTCACAAAGCACATACCTTGACAAAATTTTGAAGAAGTTCAAAATGGATCAAGCAAAGAAAGGGTTCTTGCCTGTGTTACAAGGTGTGAAGTTGAGTAAGACTCAATGCCCGACCACTGCAGAAGATAGAGAGAATATGAAAGATGTTCCCTATGCATCAGCCATAGGATCTATCATGTATGCAATGCTGTGTACCAGACCTGATGTGTGCCTTGCCATAAGTTTAGCAGGGAGGTACCAAAGTAATCCAGGAGTGGATCACTGGACAGCGGTCAAGAACATCCTAAAATACCTGAAAAGGACTAAGGATATGTTTCTCGTATATGGAGGTGACAAAGAGCTCACTGTAAAAGGTTACGTTGATGCAAGCTTTGACACTGATCCGGACGATTCTAAATCGCAAACCGGATACGTGTTTACATTAAACGGTGGAGCTGTCAGTTGGTGCAGTTCTAAACAAATCATCGTAGCGGGATCTACATGTGAAGCGGAGTACATAGCTGCTTCAGAAGCAGCGAACGAAGGAGTCTGGATGAAGGAGTTCATATTCGATCTAGGTGTCATACCTAATGCATCGGGTCCAATGAAAATCTTTTGTGACAATACTGGTGCAATTGCCTTGGCAAAGGAATCCAGATTTCACAAAAGGACCAAACACATCAAGAGACGCTTCAATTCCATCTGGGATCTAGTCTAGGTGGGAGACATAGAGATTTGCAAGATACATACGGATCTGAATGTTGCAGACCCGTTGGCTAAGTCTCTTCCACGAGCAAAACATGATCAGCACCAAGGCTCCATGGGTGTTAGAATCATTACAGTGTAATCTAGATTATTGACTCTAGTGCGATGGTTTTGGTATCCGCCTCCGTCGGCCCTCGTCCTCTCTATGATTTGGATGTGGTATATATTATCGTTTATAACTATTTGGTTCATTTAGTGTTTATCTAGGAGGTATGTGGACCGGAAATTCTGACCGACCCTATTATCAAGAGGTTAAATTTAGTTGAAGAAGAAAATAATTACTTGAAGGAAAAATTAAAAAAATGAGGAGGAGAAGATGATATTGGAGTTGCATGTTGCGGATGTCATCAATGATCACAAGATCAAGATGAAGGAAATATGCCCTAGAGGCAATAATAAAGTTATTATTTATTTCCTTATAATCATCATAAATGTTTATTATTCATGCTAGAATTGTATTAACCGGAAACGTAATACATGTGTGAATACATAGACAAACAAAGTGTCACTACTATGCCTCTACTTGACTAGCTCGCTAATCAAAGATGGTTATGTTTCCTAACCATGAACAATGAGTTGTTATTTGATTAACGAGGTCACATCATTAGTTGAATGATCTGATTGACATGACCCATTTCATTAGCTTAGAACACGATCGTTTAGTATGTTGCTATTGCTTTCTTCATGACTTATACATGTTCCTATGACTATGAGATTATGCAACTCCCATTTGCCGGAGGAACACTTTGGGTGCTACCAAACGTCACAACGTAACTGGGTGATTATAAAGGAGCATTACAGGTGTCTCCAAAGGTAGATGTTGAGTTGGCGTATTTTGAGATTAGGATTTGTCACTCCGATTGTCGGAGAGGTATCTCTGGGCCCTCTCGGTAATACACATCACATAAGCCTTGCAAGCATTACAACTAATATGGTAGTTGTGAGATGATGTATTACGGAACAAGTAAAGAGACTTGCCGGTAACGAGATTGAGCTAGGTGTTGGATACCGACGATCGAATCTCGGGCAAGTAACATACCGATGACAAAGGGAACAACGTATGTTGTTATGCGGTCTGACCGATAAAGATCTTCGTAGAATATGTAGGAGCCAATATGGGCATCCAGGTCCCGCTATTGGTTATTGACCGGAGACGTGTCTCGGTCATGTCTACATTGTTCTCGAACCCGTAGGGTCCGCACGCTTAAGGTTACGATGACAGTTTCATTATGAGTTTATGCATTTTGATGTACCAAAGGTTGTTCAGAGTCCCGGATGTGATCACGGACATGACGAGGAGTATCGAAATGGTCGAGACGTAAAGATTGATATATTGGAAGCCTATATTTGGACATCGGAAGTGTTCCGGGTGAAATCGGGATTTTACCGGGTTACCGGGAGGGTTACCGGAACCCCCCGGGAGCTATATGGGCCATAGTGGGCCTTAGTGGAAAATAGAAGGGGCTGCCCTAGATGGGCTGCGTGCCTCCCCCTTCCCCTAGTCCTATTAGGACTAGGAGAGGTGGCCGGCCCCCTCCTCCTCTTTTCCCCCTCCGGGGAATCCTAATTGGAATAGGATTGGAGGGGAGTCCTACTCCGGGAAGGAGTAGGACTCCTCCTGCGCCTCCTCCCTTGGCCGACGCCTCCTCCCCCCTTGGCTCCTTTATATACTGAGGTAGAGGCACCCTAGAACACACAAGTTGATCCACATGATCTATTCCTTAGCCGTGTGCGGTGCCCCCTGCCACCATATTCCTCGATAATACTGTAGCGGAGTTTAGGCGAAGCCCTGCTGCTGTAATTCATCAAGATCGTCACCACGCCGTCGTGCTGACGGAACTCTTCCCCGACACTTTGCTGGATCGGAGTCCGGGCATCGTCATCGAGCTGA
This sequence comes from Triticum dicoccoides, assembly GCF_002162155.2. Classification (NCBI taxonomy): domain Eukaryota; kingdom Viridiplantae; phylum Streptophyta; class Magnoliopsida; order Poales; family Poaceae; genus Triticum; species Triticum dicoccoides. Next base: position 671,711,401 of record NC_041391.1, on the reverse strand, counting down.
ACGTGTGCTCGAACTCGGAGGTGCCGTAGTTTCGGTACTTGATCGGTTGGATTGTGAAGACATACGACTACTTCCTCTACGTCGTGTCATCGCTTCCGCAGTCGGTCTGCGTTGGGTACGTGGACAATACTCTCCCCCTCGTTTCTATGCATCACATGATCTTGCGTGTGCGTAGGAATTTTTTTGAAATTACTACGAAACCCTACACAAGATTGATGCAATGCGCTTGAAGATTAGAAAGATTAGAAAATATGTCATTCATACTGAGGCTTAGTATCATTATGCCGTTGGATCAATTGTTTCCTTAGTTGCAATTGTGATCGCATTTGTTGTTGCATTGAAATGTTTTACATAGTTTCAATATATGGTTTAATTAGATGCTCTGGAGAGCTATATGTTGTTCAATGAGAACTATGTATGTACTTTGATTTTAATGTGATGATGAACTTCTATTAATTTGGTCACTCATCTATTCATGATGTTTTGTAATGGTTTTTGACACACTTAATTATATATAATGCATGCAGATGAACCGGCAATGGATGTACGGTAACAGACGCACCTCCGAGTACATTGAGGGCTTGCATAATTTTCTCGCAGTGGCTGAGGCAAAAAAGCAGAATGGTTTGATGTGTTGTCCATGCCCTATACGTGGGAATACGAGGTCTTACTCTGACTCGAAAACCCTTCACACCCACCTGCTTTCTAAGGGTTTCATGCCACACTATAATATTTGGACCAAGCACAGAGAAATAGGGGTTATGATGGAAGACAACGAAGAAGAAGAGGATGATGACAACTATGTGCCCCCTAAATACGGTGATGCTGCAACGAGGGAAGCTGAAGATCAAGAGGAACCAGACGATGTGCCCGATGATGTTCTTCGTCGGGTCATTGTTGATGCAAAGAGACAGTGCAAAAGTGAAAATGAGAAGCTGAGGTTCGATCACATGTTAAAGGATCACAAAAAAGGGTTGTACCCCAATTGCGAAGATGGCAACACAAAGCCCGGTACCACACTAGAATTGTTGCAGTGGAAGGTAGAGAACGGTGTATCTGACAAAGGATTTGAGAAGCTACTGAAAATATTGAAGAAGAAGCTTCCAAAGGATAACGAATTGCCCGACAGTACGTACGCAGCAAAGAAGATTGTATGCCCTCTCGGATTGGAGGTGCAGAAGATACATGCATGCCCTAATGACTGCATCTTGTACCGTGGTGCGTACGAGGATTTGAACGCGTGCTCGGTATGCGGTGCATTGCGGTATAAGATCAGACAAGATGACCCTGGTGATGTTGATGGCGATCGTCCCAGGAAGAGGGTTCCTGCCAAGGTGATGTGGTATGCTCCTATAATACCCCGGTTGAAACGTCTGTTCAGAAACAAAGAGCATGCCAAGTTGATGCGATGTCACATAGAGGACCATAAGAAAGACGGGAAGTTGAGAGCACCTGCTGACGGGTCGCAGTGGAGAAAAATCGAGAGAAAGTACTGGGAGGACTTTGCAGGTGACGCAAGGAACGTATGGTTTGGTTTAAGCACGGATGGCATTAATCCTTTTTGGGAGCAGAGCAGCAATCACAACACCTGGTCTATGACTATGTATTTATAACCTTCCTTCTTGGTTGTGCATGAAGCGGAAGTTCATTATGATGTCAGTTCTCATCCAAGGCCCTAAGCAACCCGGCAACGACATTGATGTGTACCTAATTAAGGCCATTAGTTGAAGAACTTTTACAGCTGTGGAATGGAAACTGTGTACGCGTGTGGGATGAGCACAAACAGCAGGAATTAGACCTACATGCGTTGCTGTTTGTAACCATCAATGATTGGCCTGCTTCAGGACAGACAAACAAGAGATACCATGCATGCACACACTGTTTAGATGACACTGAAAGTATATACCTGGAAAAATGCAGGAACAATGTGTACCTGGGGCATCGTCGATTTCTTCCGACCAACCATCAATGTCGAAAGAAAGGAAAGCATTTCAAAGGCGAGGAAGATCACCGGAAGAAGCCCGTTGTCCGTACCGGTGATCACATACTTGCTATGGTCAATGATTTACAAGTAATCTTTGGAAAGGGTCCCGGTGGAATATCTGTTTCGAATGACGCTGAGGGGTGCACACCCATGTGGAAGAAGAAATCTATATTTTGGGACCTACCATACTGGAAAGACCTAAAGGTCCGCTCTTCAATCGACGTGATGCACGTGACGAAGAATCTTTGCATGAACCTGCTAGGCTTCTTGGGCATGTATGGGAGGCACGGGAGGACCAGCAATGTGTGTATGAAAAAGACGGCATGCCTCCAAAGCAATATGAAGGTCCTGCCAACTATGCTCTTACCAAAGAAGAGAAGGAAATCTTCTTTGAATGCCTGCTCAGTATGAAGGCCCCGTCTGGCTTATCATCGAATATAAAGGGAATAATTAATATGCCAGAGAAAAAGTTCTAGAACCTAAAGTCTCATGACTGCCACGTGATTATGATGCAACTGCTTCTGGTTGCATTAAGGGGGCTTCTACCGGAAAACGTTCGATTAGCCATTGTGAAGCTATGTTCATTCCTCAATGCCATCTCTTAGAAGGTGATCAATCCAGAAATCCTACCAGCGTTAAGGAGTGATGTGGCGCAATGTCTTGTTAGTTTCGAGCTGGTGTTCCCACCATCCTTCTTCAATATCATGACGCACGCCCTAGTTCATCTAGTCGACGAGATTATCATTCTTGGCCCTGTATTGTTACACAATATGTGAAGGAAATATGCCCTATAGGCAACAATAAAGTTGTTATTTTATATTTCCTTATATCATAATAAATATTATTATTCATGCTAGAATTGTATTAACTAGAAACTTGATACATGTGTGAATACATAGACAAAACAAAGTGTCCCTAGTATTCCTCTACTTGACTAGCTCGTAAATCAAAGATTGTTAAGTTTCCTGACCATAGACATGTATTTTCATTTGATGAATGGGATCACATCATTAGAGAATGATGTGATGGACAAGACCCATCCGTTAGCTTAGCGCTATGATCGTTTAGTTTATCGCTATTGCTTTCTTCATGACTTATACATGTTCCTACACTACCAAAAAAAGACACATCCGTGACATTTTGGACCGAACGAAAAAAAATTCTGTCATACTTATGACACTTCTATGACGATAATTGTGACAAAACCCGGTATCATCATAGATGTGGTGGGTTCCTACTTCTATGACAAAAAATCATGACAGAAAATGGGCTTTTCATCCTGGGCGGGCCGGAGACGCAGCTGCATGACATTCTTTGGGCCGTCCATGACGGAAAAAACCGGAGTAGAAGCGAGGGCGAGGAAAATTTCGGGGAGTTCTCGATTACGGTGGGTGGTCGGGGGCCGAGCGATGCACGTTTCTCTCGTACACGTACGCGCATGTGTGCGAGGCGTTGGCCTCTAACTGAACCCGAGTGAGGTGTCGCCTAACTGAACCCGAGCAATTGCACTGCAGGCTACGCGTTACTGAACCCGGGCGATCGAGCGATTCCTTCGCTACTGCTGCTAACTGAAGCCAAT